>NC_140276.1:17776671-17944171 GCF_964030765.1 Micromesistius poutassou | reverse complement strand
TATAGAGTTCACAGCTGAACACAACCGCCCAGCTGAATGCTCTTCCTTCCTTCATGTGTCTCGTAGCTTAAAAGAAGAACCATAAAAAAGCTAAGTTGCAAAGGTAGAAGCACAAAGTACACACACACACACGCACACACACACAACAAGGAAACAGTGGGATTAAAAGGTTAGAGGCTAAGGGAGTAAGGTTGGACGATTAGGCTTAGGTATACCTAAAAGGTTTGGAGCTTCGCCCCTGTGATCCAGTTATTAACTGCGCTCTCCACTCCAGTGTGCACTGCAGTGGAGCTATCCAAAAGAGAACAGCACACAACGAACCCCCCAGCATCGCGCCCCGTTTGTCTGTGTGACAATGCACTTCCTACTTCCTGCTTCCTGCCCAGACTTATCCCACAGCGTTACAATGAACATAGTAAGCGGCCAAAGGGGACCTAAATTAGGTCTCTGAATTGCATTTATGTTCCATTGTAAATATATGGATATGTTCATAGGCCTGAAATCTGCCCCAATTAAGAATAGCCACACAGCCATCTTCCATCTCTTGGTTCCCAGGGAGGCGTAATGCTATGTGCCTGTAGGGGCACACACTACGGAGTCTGATTCTCCCACAAATTGTGTCTGAGCACTGGCTCTGGTAGCGGCACAACAACAGCAAGTGGAAACAACTCCAGAAGTTAAAGCGAAGGAGGAACTGGACACCCCTGGCAATCTCTTTGTTGTGTCTAAAAATAACCACGAGTCCCGACGGTCTCTCTCTCTCTCTCTGATGCAAAAATAATAATAAATAAATGAAGGATGCAACACACTTCATTATTTCATTACGCGTCACACCGTGATCCACATGCGCAGCAGAGGAAGAGCCGGTTTCATCCTGAGCACTAAGGCGCTGGCAGACGACTTGTGCGCTGATCCCCGGCAGAATAGCGAAGACAGAAAAACAAGCGGGAGGAGCACTCAGCGTATCCCAGCCTCTGGAGGCTGTGCATGATCTCATGTTATCCATGTTTTCCCCAAAGCATTAAGGCGGTGTGCATCATGTCAGCTAGACCCGTACACACAAAATGCAATCCCAGACTCGCTGCTGAATAATGAATCGCAGAGCAGAATTGTCTCATTTGAATGGAATGCTGGATGCCAGACAAAGTCTGTCTGTAAACAAACAAAACATGGTCCTATTCATCTGACGTTGACCTGTTGACATTGTATTAGTGGCGGCACTGCATTATCTTCTTTCTTCCGTTGACACTGACATTGAACTTGTTTGTGACCTCCCTGACTTTCCCTTTGTGAACTCAGCATCCACAGAGAGAGTGCAAAGCAATATTGGACACGAGTAGGCACATTGGGTGTCCACTGCATTGATTATGCAGCGCACAATATTGTTGTGCTGTTGCACAGCGTAAAAACACTCAACCATTCATGGTAATAGTGGATGCAATTGTTATAGAGGGAAGCACACTTGGCCATTTGGATATTTGTCTAGACTAGGTTTTATTGTTATTTCCTTTATTCTGTTAATCGACACATTGGAGTGTGTTTCCTCTTCTTTACTTCTCTGGATGACAAATGGTCGGTGTTTGCATTTTGGAGGAGTCCTACAAAGGCTCTCCAAGGATTTGCAGCCGGCAGAGGGTCGATGAGAATCGGGGGTGTTGTGATGGAAGTGGGGGGTGGGGGTCAGGGGGGGGATGTCAAACAAATGTGGTGTTGTCTTGGTGACCTTAATCACTTCCAGGTTCATCCAAGCTCCGATTTCACTTGTGCGCCTTATTTCAGGTCACTGCCTGAAAGTCAAAGTAGGGCACAGTCATTATCCCTGGGTGCAGAACACAATCATCCACACAATACAATAAGGTCGGCACAATTCACTGGAGTGGTGTCCATTTCCTCCAGGCCCCCAACACACCCGACCGATGCCTGGGTGCTTACGCCAGGAAGCTAATATATGCTGCGGTTTTGTCCGTAGCAGAAATACATCTCCCCGCAGATAGGCTGGCTCTTTTGTCTTCTGTCTGCTAGGTGAGGAATGGCGTACAATGTCAACCTCAGAAACACAGGAGAATATCTCAAGCTGTGGAGATGTGCTACAAAATGGAATAGAGATGGGTCTATGAAGTAAAGGTTTTTAAATGCAAATGGAAAGGAAATTGTATTATTCTTATTTAATATCGAAAGGAGAGAACATTTATTCTAAGTATGAACAAACTTTCATATGAATCAAACTTTTCACTTTAGAAAATATACATAAAATATGTAATTGACAATATATATTTAGCATTACCCGTATCAGCTTGTTTTCATGCTGTTGTGATACAAGCATGTTTTCATGCTGTTGTGATCACAACAGCATGTTTTCATGTTGTTTCATGCATTCACAACAGCATGTTTGTTGTGATACAAATTACATTAAAGTGTTAACATGAGAACAACTCAATTCTATGATATCATCATTCAGTACGCAATGCACACATATAATCCAGTGGCTAATGACTCGGCATTCAGGCAGGAAAAACATGTGCGGCTGAAGATGATCAAAACAACTTAGATTAATCTATCTGAAAGGCATCTGAAAGGAAGGACTTTCAAGCACTCTTTCAAGACTGCGAGCACATCCATTCTTTATGATGGCCAATGATTCAGATGCATTATTAAGCACCACTGTTCACAATCCCCCTGACCCTTTCTTTGATATCTCCAATTTTCCGGTCGTCAGGCTGTGTGTGTATATTGTGGGATATGATTTCAGAGCGAATACAATGAATGAATGCAGAATCTATTCGGCCATACAATCTTTCCCATTCTCTTTTTTTTTCTCCAACATATGAAAAGTAAAAGTGTCCTTGTAAGTGAAATCACATCTGGCAAATAAGACATCCCTCGATCACGTAACCTTATCAGCGGACTAAGGGGCTTGAAGCTGGTGTGAGCTGTCCTGGCCAACGCCTTGGCTCCAAGTCAAAGACTCAACTGTCTAATGCAATTGGCACAGCCAATGAGCCAAGCTAGTGGAATTAGCCCCGGATGCACATTACCACTGACAAAGGGTCTGCGGTCTGACTCTGCAAAGGACACTGTGAATCCCTTCTTGACCGGGACTCAGTCCCAAAGGACAGGCTGGAAGGCTTAAAATAAATTCATGAATCAGAATTATTCTCCCCCAATGTACATCGGTGTTTCTAGTACTTATGTCTTTATATTTCCATCTAAACTATTTCAAATCACTGTATCTATGTTATTTATTTGGCAGAGAAAATGAGAAGACAAAATGTTTCCAGATTCTATCTGCATCTGATCTGATCTGTTCTGCATCTGGTACAACATGCCGTTTTAATGGAAAAAAAGCGAACGCCTTGGCAGAATGGTTCCTCTGTGCATGTAAAGCATTCAAGAGCACTAATGCTGCTCTTAGCTCTAATTAGCCAATGGGCTGATCTCATTAGACAAATGCTGTTGTTGCGGGCGTCCACTTCTGCCTGAGATGACTGCCAGAGGCATAAGGGTAGAGAGGCAGGCTTTAGGAAACACAATAAGAGATGTGACGGCTTACGAGGGTCATGCTCATGCGTTCCATGTAATCAGAGCGATTGCGTTTCCACAGACTGCAGGTAGGCGAGATTCTTCTGTTCAGACCAGCAGATTGACTGTAGCAGGCGAGCGCGTTCTGGCATCTATTTGTTTTACAAGGCAGCCGATCCCTCGTGTAATCGAAGACAGGGAGAAAATAAACCTTTCTTTTTTGTGTGTGTGTGTGTGTGTGTGTGTGTGTGTGTGTGTGTGTGTGTGTGTGTGTGTGTGTGTGCGTGTTTGCGTGTGACAACTTTACAAAAAAGCAGGGCAGTATTTTGTTTGTGTACTGACCTCCTTTGACTACACACACACACACACACACACACACACACACACACACACACACACACACACACACACACACACACACACACCCCCCTTTCTGTCCAAAGAGTTCTGATTAGCCCAGAGTGGGTTGTGTGTCTGCGGTGTGTGTGTGTGTGTCGACGGGTCGGTTCAGAGGAGGCTACTTAGCAGATTTCACTCAGAGCGTGTGTCCTCTGGGCTGCTACGGCCCGTCCACCGGGCCGCCGAGAAAAGAAAAGAAAGATAAATAACGGGATGTCTTAAGATAGTGATTAGCACACAGGCCGGTTAATTGTAAGAGGGTTTGCAACCGGCCTAATCAGGAATAAGGAGCCGGCATGCACTCTTAAGTCGCCTCCTTTGCGGGGCGGAGGGCCAAAGGTAGGCTGTCAGGATGGAGAAAGGCGATTGTCTGTGGTCTCTGCCGATGATCCGCTGGAAAGCCTCTAATCTGGCTCAGAGTACTTAAGGAGTCAAGCAGCAAAATAAACAACATTGATTATCGCCCCACTGTTCTTTTTTCATTTGGCCCTTTTTCATTTTTTTTTTGCTACTCTGGACCATGCAGGAGGGGGGGGAGGGGGGGGGGTGGTGGGGGGGGTGCAGGAAGTCGGCGGGGGCATGGTTGGGGGGGTTGCAGCTTGCCCCAGTCAGGGCCATCTGGTCGGGCAAATGTTAAGGCTGGATAAATACCCCCTGAGTCCTCTGTTCAAACCAGATTATCTGCCATTCTAAGGACGGGGGCCGGCATCTTATCGTCCGCCCAATCTCTTCGACAAAAGCAAATCACAAATTCTTCCCCAGGATTAAGAGGGCCACAGGCACGGCCGGTCTGGACAGTGTTAAAGCGGTGCCCTCCCGTCTAGCTCCGTCTAGCTCTCTCTGCCATTGGCCCTTAACACCCAGCTTGTTTTCATTAGCTTCAAAGCCTAAACATCCACCTTAGGGATTGTTGGCATGCAATATTTAAACTAAATAACAGCATTAGCACTAATTTAACCTGGCTGCAGCCCTTCAACCATGAGCTGCATGTGAGGGAATGTCCAGGATGAGCTCATCGGGTCTGGATCACGTTGGGGCCTGAGAGCCGCAGTGAACAATGGCACCAGGCTACACACAGAGAGCTGTCTGTGAACGGCCCCCCAGCCCCACGCAGAGCGGTGGAGGGTAAAGGGACATTCAGATGTAAAGGTGAACATAGACTTAGACGGTTTGGCTTTGACGCAGATGTCAACAGAATATAGATGCAGTTATGTCTATCTGGTCCGACAAATACAATAATTCATAATAATACACACTCACACACACAAGTACACACACACACACACACACACACACATACAGAGTCTCACACAGACACAGACAGACAGACACACACGTAAACAAAAACTAGACAAAACAAGAAAAGGGGTCCCAGGTTCACTTAATTTGAGTGTACCTCTCTCTGGGGCTTGTCTCTGTGCTTTAGGAAGATTAGCGTTAAACCTACACGACATCCCAAAAAACAACGGCAAAGCCCTGTGATTAAGGGGCTGAAGATGTGTTTAGAGGAGGGGGAGTCGTACCCAGAACCTCACTTATCCTTACCAACAGAAATGGCACCGAGCAATCAAGCACTGACAACCTGCTGAAAGCTTGGGACGCCAGTGAACACGTGTCCGCACGCGATCGCCACAACCTACCGAACCACTATTAAACCAACCTACTGCCATGATTTCACTCGCCCCTAAAAGTAACAACAGCCCCTCACTCACAGCCGTGTGTTATTTGCTTACCCTGAACCAGGGCTGTTTTTAGATCATGATTTTGAACAAGGAAAAACAAGTTTGAGTAGGAGCGATCCGAATGTACAGTAGAGAGCCCACTCGGCCGTCACCACTGCTCTAATCAACAGGATTGTTTCCACTGAGAACATTCTCCGGGCTGCTGCGCTACACTCTGTGTATCCGGAATGAGAGCCACTCCACGGGCTTCCACACTCATTTGATTCTCGCGCACACACACACACAAAAGGTACCGAGTGCGCCGCGGCTACGGGGGGGGTGAGTGAATAATTCAGCCTCGCACAGATTTGGCACCGATTGTGCGTTGCCGTGAGTGGAGTGCAACAGCAACACATCGCCGTGTTTCCTGCACCGCTGCACAGCACATGCATAAAATAGCCCCCGCTTAGGGAGCCGCTTCGGGGTTCACACAAGCCCCCCCCCCACCCCAGATACGCATGCTGTTCAGCTAAATCGTTAAAACCTCCCACCGGACACCTTGACCAATGGATGCTTCCGGAAAGGCAAAGGAATTGGGGCAGGCTGTTTCTTTCTTAATTCAGAATATACAGACACACACACACACACACACAACTATTGAACTGCAAGGAACTCTGCAAGGGTAATTATGACGGATAAAACTTGAAATGATGTCATTCTTCTTCTTTTTTTAAGGAGGGGGTGATCTATTATTCCTGTATAGATTTGCACCTTAGCACCAATTAGACGAGCCCAAACTGTCCTTTTGAAGAATCCCATTAACTCTTCCTGTAGTTTCCACGCCGCAATGGCGGTGCAAATGGCCCCTTGGCTGCCCAAGCAGCGAGAATGTGCAGGATTTATGGAGCTGGTTAGTGTCAGTCTGTCATTTGTGCACCAGATGACAACATGATCTCGGTGGACTGTGTGGGCGTCTTATAAATCAACGTAATGTGAAGAAAGAATGGGCTTTTGTTATCACTGCTAGCATCTCTGAAATGTTACCCAGACCAATTCTGGAAGAACGCCGGGCATTATGTTACATTTACATAATAAAGGGAATTTACTGATAATATCACAAACAAATGTGATCACAGTGATTACATGCTCAAGGTTGAGGAAAGTCATAAGGTTGGGTCCCCGTGCATAACACACTTGGTGCTAAAATAGAGTCCCCTCACTCTAAAGAGCATAATGAAACATGGACTGTCACTGGTATTGGTGTTTGGAGAGAGAAGGTACATCAGGTTAGGAAAAGTGGGACAGAATTGAATGACCCTTAAACCATGCAAGAAAAAAATATCTAGCAATACAAAAAGATGTTTGTTGAAAAACCTTTAGCAGACACACAGCTTAATGTACGGACGTGCATGCTCTGCCCCTTGTGTGTTGTTCCATAGTTATTTCCTCAGTTGTGTGTGTCTGTATGTGGGTGTGTGTGTGTGTGTGTGGGTATGTGTGCACGTTAGTGTGTTTAGAATAATATGAAATGTGTATTTCTGCCCACAGACATATCATTGCATTATCTGTAATCAAACTGACTATACATGACTGGCTTTCAGGGCTGTTACATGAAATTGAATTCTACATCCTCATGAATAATTAATGGGCATGTCAGGACAGCAGCTCTCCAAAAAAAAAACAAGTCAAGCTCTCCTCTTGGTGACACGCAATACAAAGCACGGGGGAACTTCTTTTGTTTCTTTTCAATGACAAGCTCAAAAGAGTGTACATTCTCCTCTGAAGAGTATAACAAAATCACAAGCACATGTTACGAACGAGAGAAACCCAGCAACAATCGCTTATGCATCCAAGGGAAATGGAAATGGTGAGAAAATAGAAATAAAAGCAAATAGGTCTAAAGGGACCTGTAATTATGATGGCTCACACGGCAAGTATTTGCTTCACTGACAACATTTTGTGCATGTTGTAGCCAAATCAAAAGGTATATATAAATAAATACATACAATGCAGTCCAATCCATTCATCAGCTACAGGCTCTGCTCTATATCCATGCATAGCTGTTGGCCCTTTAAAGAGATGGCTCACATCCATGTAAGTGCACTGTGCTATTAGACTTGGGTGGCGGCATTTTGAGAACAGCCCATAACCTTAATGAGCCAAAACAACTCAAATCAGGCCCAATGTTAATTCATTCTGCTCTAAAAGTGTGCTTTGCTGGACAATGTGAGAACGAGGCATTTATCAGGTGAACATGATGCTATTATTAGCAGGTTGACATTGGTTTGTGGGCCTACAGACGGCGTGAGGACGCTAAGCACACGCGTGTGCACCGCTACTTGTATATTTTGGGATCAAATCAGCTGGCAGCATTAGGCCAGCTTTTCAACATCTTTGATGGCTGTGCCCCAGTAACAACTCTGATTTGCTATGTGTGCTTCGGTTCAGTGTGTTCAAGCCATACTGTACATCATAGAGGCAAGCTTATTATTATCACATGATCATTATCAGCGAGCCAAAAAAAAACTATTCCGACTTTTCTTTTTGTTTTCTGCCTGTGCACTTCAAAGGATGTATTTTCTCACCCAGAAATTTCCATAACTTTTTTGCTGTAATCTGTTCCTAATGAGAGATGTGCATCTAAACGGTATCATTGTCACATCCCACTGGTTGGCTTGTGTTGGTGCACAGAACAGAAGGGGAAAAAGAGGCACGGAAGATATTCTGTATAGCGTCAGTGATGAGCCAATTAAAGTTGTAACGCTCCAAAAGCACACTTTTAACAGGACCGGTCTGGCTCTAGTGTTGGATCAGTACAGCACATTCACTGAGTCCTATGAAATATGTATTTTATTCTCTATCCGTTCCATTATAGCGTCAGCCTTTCTATAATTAGTTTTCTAGTATATAGTAACGTAATACTACACTCCGCAAAATTAAAAATTTTAAGTGAGGGAAATGGAAGAGATGTGATAATGCTTATTTATGCAGAACAATACCATCTTTTTTGGTTTGTTTGTTTTTCCCTCAGATGAACAATAAGAGTCATGGAAATAAAATTACAATGCAAAAAGACTTTAATCAATTTCAGAAGCGCACACATACATAAACCAAACATTTTACATTTTTCTCAACACACCGGCAACTCAAAGTCAATTACAAAGATCATGTAAGGTGCGTATTGTATTTCACATTGAATAAAAGTGAGGTTATCTGTCTCCCGTACAAGTATACCCATATATGGGTGTCGTTGTGATTTTTTTTGAGTTGTTTTTCTCTTTTTTTGTCTTTTTCCCCAAAGATCAGGCAAATCTAACCATTACACAGTGCTAGGATGCTATGTATAGACCATACTCTGGGCTCCTACGCAGTGGAGAATACGTTTGATACCATAATTACATGAACACACCTCCTCTGATACAGCAATGTCACTCGCTATGAGGTCAGATATCAAATTAAAAGCTTTAAAGTAGACATCATCTTCTAACACCATATTCAGATAATAAGACAAAAAACTGATTGCTGGACAAGTTTTAATTTTTGTGTTGTATATAATACACATTTAAAAAAATGGCTGCCGGTCAATGCCACCCTAAATAACTCAATTATGCAGGCCATGTCTATTTTAATGGTTTTAATTCTATGGCTATATACTGTATATTTATATATTTATATATATATATATGTACTGCATAGCCCCCTGGGCTTTACCTATCGAAGCATTCTTAGGCTTACCAATTAACAGGACTACTGGACAACAATGCTGCTAACCATCAAGTTACTGGTGTAGAAGTAAGTAAAGTGTTCTCTATATTCTATGTGAGGGACTACAGCGGAGGCTAAACGTGTGCGCGCTGTGAAGAAATAAGTGCACTACAGTGGATTGTTCTTGTCGAGTGTTTCCTTTTTATTGCTGCTTTTAGGTCGGAGCCTGGATTACCTCCTCTATTTGGTGTTGCATTGCATTCCCTATCTTAAACTGTCACTTTAATAAATAAGGTCAATATAAATAAGTGCACAGAATTAAGCAAATTTGTGCTGAAGCCCACTGAGTCAAATTCTGTTATAGACTGCCTGAGGATTTGTATTTGTTCTGCTTTTCGCAGTCTGAGTTCTTCTTTTTTTTCTATTTTTTAATAACGCAATTTTTGCTCTTCATTTCTATCTCCTTTTTTCCCCCACTGGTTACGTCAACCGCGGCTTAGTGGTCAGTGTGACACACAAAGGTTAGGCTTAGTGCGACGCCTCGGCTCTTCCTGCCCTCCATCAACAGCTTCTGTTTACAGGAGTGGCCGTTTAGTCCCGTAAACAGCTTCTGTTTACAGGACTGGCCGTTTAGTCCTGTGTCATTGTGGCTTAACTTCGACTATTTACTCCCCACTCGCTTTTCTGACCGCTTTGAGAGCATCCCACAGCGGCTGGCGCACAGAGTGTGTGTATGTGTGTGTGTGTGTGTGTGTGTGTGTGTGTGTGTGTGTGTGTGTGTGTGTGTGGAGGGGGGTGGTGGCGATGCACAAAAAATTAAGTGGTACCGTTGTACTGGGGCCATGCGTTGGACTCTAACATCAGCCACATTATTTATGAAATGCTGCTTTTAGTGGCATCAAAAGTGGGGGACAGAAAAAAAGGGGAATATTTGTACCAAAAGTAAAAAAGGCTCAACTGTGAGGTGGGCATAAAACACTTGATATAGGCCTCATTGTAGACTCTGCAGCATTTAATAAAAACAAAACACTATTTGTCACAAGCTCTGTGAGCCCAGAAAGAGCTACTAAAGCATACAAAAACATCATGTAAGAAAATAAAATGTCCACGTGGCAATTTTCAAAGCAATAAAATAAAAATAATAACCAATAAATATAAACACCATCAACTCTGTGATAGATAAACATACACACATACATATAAACATACTTTGTACAAGTCTGCTGACTGTGTTTTACTTATTTTACAGCGTGGTCGGTGGCGGTGGCGGTGGCGGCGGCGGCGGCGGTGGCGGAGGAGGGGTGGGACTTGAGTTTGGATGTTAGTTTTTGTTATGACCTCAAAGCGTATCCTCGACAAAGCAGGAGAGTGAACGCACCGTGTGGGGAGGGGTTTGAGGAAAGCAGTTCAGCGTCACCACGAAAGAGGAGCTTCATCAAGTTTGAGGGCATCTGTCACCCCCCCCCCCCCCCCCCCCACCCCCCCCGCTGAACGGCCATCCAAGTGCACGTTGCCCCCCACCCACCCCCCCCCCCCCCCCCCCTCCTCCCCTCCCCTCCCTGGGCCACTTGAGCGAAGAGGCGGAGTTTGAGGCTGTTGAGACAGTAAAGAACTTGTTTCACCTCTTCACAGTTCTCGTCTTTCCTTCCTTGCTTCATTCCTTCCTCCCTTTGCCCTTCTCTCCCTCTCTTTTCATATCTCTCCCTCTTGCTTTTGTTTCCCTCCCCTGAGGTTGGTGGGAGCTAGAGATTGATTTTAATCCTGTGGGAGCGGGCTGTACCACAGAGTGTGCCATAGTGTGGTGGTTTCAGTGCCGTCTCCTGAAATATAGAGAGACAGACAGATATAGGGAGATTGTTGTTACAATATCATTGAGCTCTGTGCAACCTAGGCTGCAAAATAATAAGTAAAGCATTCTTCAAGGCATGGCTGACAGTCAACGCGTTTGTCTCGTCAGGTCTCCTTGAAGAATGTTGCAAGTGTCACAGATTTTGCTTTTTGTCTTATTCCTGTACTTATCAGAGCATGCAGTCTTAGCCAATCATTACATCCGATTTGTCTTTTTTTTGTCTCCCACCACACTATCACACGGCTCCTCGTTATCCCTTGGAAGCCATTTTGGAATCAATTTAGAGCCCGCGGTTTGGGACCCTTGCCTGTGGGTCTTCTGATATGTACAAGATTTAACAAAAAAAATCAACGAAACACCCATCAGAAATGCATCTTTAACCAACATCTCAGGCAGACAAGATGTTAGCAACCTTTATCATAGCACGACATTAGCATACAATTAAAGATATTAGCCTGAGCCATGAGGAAAGCATGACAAAAACACAACGGTAAATGGATAGAAGAATAGAGCATTGAATGAGAAGCATACAATCTGGAAAGCCAACCTAGTTAACCTCTTAGAAGGCGGCCCCGTCTCTGGGCCATTTCCATCATATGAGTCAACATGAGCACTTCTCTATCGTGGTACGTTCCTTGTGTGAACGAGCGACCCTAAGCACCTCAACCACACAAACCCAAGGCTGTTTAGTCAAACCGTGCAAGGCTTGTTCCTCCAATTCCCTTTTCTTTTTTATCTCAAAATTACAATTTGAGGGTTTTACAATAAATGGAGAATAATTGAGCACATATGGTGATCAAAAGTCGATGGTATGTGTAGTGTAGTGTAGACATACTTAAAAAATGTAAATAAACGAAGATCGGACAGGAGTTCATTTTTGCGAGTCACTTCTATACACAATGAACCCCCCACCCCCCCCCCCCCCCACCCCCACCGTGAGCCTTTCCAGGAAAGACAGACCAAAACAGAAGAGGAAATGCATGGGCTTCATGCATTCCACAATATTCATGATATGTGAGCTGATGAAGAGCCGGCGTGGCATTTGATCTGGGTCCGGGGAAACACAGAGCAGGACACGCTTATCGCCGCAGGCACACTGACCTCCAATAGGATGTCGGCAGCGCATTGAAAGAACAAAAGGACGAGATGAACAAACTGAAGAGGAGGGGGGATGTCGGAGGAGAAGCCAGGAAAAAGTGCGGAGGGAGCGAGGAAGGGGACAGAGAGAGGGAGTTTGCAAATGACTCTCTTTTGAGTATAATGGGGCCATATGGTGGCACAAATATGTGCTCTCCGAGGCGTCCTTTCTGACAAGCTTTCCTCTTTAGCGGCGACATCTGTAATGTCTCGCCAAAACATTTTGCTATGACCTTCATCTGGATGCCTCCCTCCCCTCGCTCTCTCCTTCCCTTTGATGGGTGAATCTAAGGCACTATTGTATTTTTTTAATACTTTTTTTGATGTTAGCAGTTTGGGCACTAAATCAATCAAGGCTTATTAATGTTCTGACTTTTCTTTATCCATTTCGAGATCTGACTATCACTTCTTAATCAATCACTACGGGTGCTATTGCAATGCGTTTGTGTCTAACGTAGCTTTAGTTGAACAATGAGAAAGATTTGAGTGAGATGGGATCATATAAGGGGAGGATTATAGAGTGGTGGGGCTCCCCACACCGGGCTGGAGGTCATCTGGTCGTCCATCTCCCCCTCCTCAGGATCTCTCTCACCCCGGGGGAGAGCACATCTGATCCCCGATAATCTTAAAGGAAGGCTGCAGCTTTTTTCTTTCCCTGCTTCTTATCAACCTCATTTGAAACCTAATTACAGTGATTTTAATCATATTGTGTAACGAGTGATTAACCCTTTAGTGCATTTAATTAACCTCTGCAGCCATAGTCTCCTCGTCAGGAAATAAATTGTCATGCCAGCGGCCTTTTTAGGGTAATTTTTCCAACCTGGTTTTAAATAAGCACACCCAAAAACTACAGGGAAATCTTATATCTTAAGAAGGCATCACTTATCGATCGCTCAGGGGGAAGGAGAGGAGTAAATGTATCGTTTGGTTAACGCCACAGAAAACGTGGTTTGTCAGCTAGGAGGACTAACGGAGTTATGACAGACCATCATTTGACCGCTCTCATTTCTATATGTATAGAAACATCAGCAGCGTAGGATACGGTGTTGGAAAACGAGGATATGTTGTTGTCCTTGATCATAAATTAATGTCTAATAATTTGTCTTCCCCTGAAAAAAATTGCAAAACGTGAAAATGTAAACGGAGGATAATTCTTAATTCTTCAGACTGACTGAATTTTTCTGCCTATTTTAAAGCAGGCAATAAAAAAGAATCATCCCGACAATTTGTCACGGAGTGGGTTGAGGAGGTTACAAAATGAAATGCTCCTCAGAAGTAAGGCGTGATGTTGGTAAGCTCCTATCGGCGCACTATGTAGCAGTGTGCAGAGCTGTGCTTTAGCCATGGTCTCAGATAAAAGGTGGATCAGTGGGGATGACTAGCAAGCCTATGTGGGTGTCGCCATTAATGATCCTACCAACAATAATTCCACGGGATAAACAGGCGTTTATGGAGAAAATCTATGTCACGAGGGGTTTTAAAAAGCTCAGAGGATTTCAAAGAAGGGCATCTTGGGAGCAAAATGTGAAAAATGTGTAAGAACACCCAATGATTTGGTAAAGTGGTCGCAATCGAGGTGAGACAAAATTAATAGGCATCTCAAATCATTGATGCGGTATGATGCAATTGACCCAGAAATGTATAAATAATATATATGTAATAATCAACATGAAACAACAAGGTGAAAATAAGCCAGCACAAATGTAATTTAATGTAAATGAAAAGAATAGTTGTGTGAATAGTTTTTATGTAGATTGTTAAGATTTTTTGTGTAGTTATATTAATGTAGATATATCTACATTAAATAACCCTTAATTCCCATATCTACATTCACATATTCTTCAAAAAAAACATATTCCACACATTGTATCTTTCATGAGAAAGATTATCCAATCAGAGTAAATCATGTATCAATTCTACATTCATCTGTGTCATCTTCAGTATCTAAGGTGTGCATACAGCCTCAGCCTATGTCTGTATGTGTGTGGTATTCGCAGGTCCGAGATCTAAGATTGCCTCAGTATGTAAACCTTTCCCTATCATCTTCACCCTTCCCACACATCAGTGGCTCGTCACTTTTCCCAGAGTGCTTCACGCTAGCATTTGCAGGAGAGCTTCTTCTGGGCTACCTCTCCTCACATCTCATTTAATTTTTTCCCTCCGTTTTTTATTTTATTTATTGGAGCACTTTACATTTGGCACGTCTCTTAGGGGAATCATAAGCACTGCGACATACTTTGACATTTAAATTAATTTATTTCTGCCACAAAGATTCAGTGGCACTTTGAAGACGGCATTTCATGTTTTGAGTACAAAAACCCAGAACTTTTCACCTCATCTGTGAAGCCTTTTAAGCATTTGTAAAGCCCTTGTGGTGGCAAAAATCACTGCTTTGTCACCTTTTGACTACAATTATTACTCGAAGCAGTGAATCTCCCATATCGATGCCTTACTGTGACTGCCACATTTGTTAACTGACCACTCAGCGTGGCTTGTTAAAAAACATGGGTCATGTCAGATTAGCTTTCAGTACTTCCACCCCTTGGACCTTAAATACAGCAGTGCGGAGATCAAAGCTACAAGGGCAATTGTCTCTTCAATAAAGGCTCTTTCACCAGCCATTCACACTTACGAATTGAATAGAATTGCTAGATACAACAATTACACTTCCAGGCTTACTCTAGGCTTTGGTAAAGGTTATGAACCTGGACATGCGTTTTCTTTGAGATTATGCAATTACAGATGATTATAAAATATCATGAAAACCATGTTTTCCCGAAAATAAGTTATTCTGTGTAGCCCATTATTTGTAAACCTGCAGCCTGCTCAGTATTTGTTGGAGATGACATTCATGTAGACATGGTGGTCTGTGTGGCTGAGTTCCCCAGGTCCATGCCGCCACCCTCCCCCCTCCAGATTCCCTATTTGGGGACAGCAGTAGGACTCCGAGAGGAGACTAGTGTGGGTGGGTTTAAAAAGGAAGTCATGAATTACCTGTCGAGTGGTGATCTGCCCTGCGGTCTTGAATCCCCCCTGACAGCTGCACTCTGAGACACTGTACGGGTCGGAGCTAGTCGACGAGCACTTGGAGAGTGAGTCACAGCCCACCACGAACGTGTTGTCCAAGGGGAGCTCCTGGATTACGTGGTGTTTCTTTGGGGCCACCGGTGTCTCTGGTTTGATTTGAAAGGTGGGCTGGGGGGACGCAGACTTGTAATGCTTGGCTAAGTCTGGGCTGTCGGGTTTGAAGGTGGTGGGCGTCGTGGCCCAGTTATACTTCCCCATGGTCTGCTCCTCCAGCTCCACGGGGAGGTCCAGCGTGCCGTTAATGTGCTCGTGGGTGGGGTCATCAGGCTTGGATTCATCGATGGTCACAAAGTTCAGGAGCAGGCTCTTGGGGGACCGCTTCTTTTTCTTCTTCTTCTTCTTTATCTGCCGGTTCTCTTGGTTTGGCGACACCCACTCTCCGCTCTGCTTGCCCTTCTGTACTACTTTGTGCCTCGGTGTCTGCCGGCAGCGTACCAAGGCCGTCACGAATATGACCAGGATGACAGTCATGGTTCCGGCTATAATCGCTATGACAACGATCACGTATCCACTGGCTTGGGGCGTCACCTCATTGTCTCCAATGTTACGGTCCAAAGGTGTCTCCATACTTTTCCGCAGCTGCTCTTGGATATAGGTGGCATTAGAGACAGTGTCGTTTACAAACAGGTGAATGAGTGCAATGGCGTGGAAGGACTCAGGCTGGCCCAGATCTTTGACCTTAATCACAAGCCTGTGCAGCCCGTGATCAGCTGTCACTATTTTCTCCTGTAGGGTGATATTCCCTGTAGCTTTGTCTATGGCGAACAGGCCCCTAGGGGAGACCCTGGAGGTTATGATGATGCTGCTGATGATGCTGTAATGAAGCTCAGCATTCATACCTGTGTCATTGTCAATGGCAAACACTCTGGTGACCACTGCACCGGGGTTGGTGGAGGTCTGGACAAGGTCATAGGAGTAATTGGAGGAAGGGATGACAAAAACGGGGCGATTGTCATTCACATCAACCACATTGATCGTGACCTTGGCGTAGGAGGTGGTGGGCGGCTGCCCGCCATCGACTGCCTTCACCATGAATGTGTAAGAGCTTTGCTGTTCCCTGTCGAATGTGATGTTGGGTTTGATCACGCTGGTTACAGGGTCGATGAGGAAGTTATCTTTCCCATTCAAAATGGACAAGGTTATAACAGCATTATCCCCCGCATCCGCGTCCGTGACTGTGATTAAGCCGACGGTTCCGTAGAGAGGCAGGTTCTCGGGCACATAGAAGTTGTACTCGGGATGTGTGAACGCAGGGCTGTTGTCATTGAGGTCTTGCACGATTAGCCTGACTGTGACATTGCTCTGCAGAGACGTGGAGCCGTTGTCCCGTGCCACCACAGTGAACGAGTACCTCTCCTGCTTCTCTCTGTCAAGCCGCTTGCCTACGGAGAGGATCCCAGTTCGCCTGTCTATGTTAAACCCGTCAGGCGCATCAGGGCCAAGCGTATAAATAATCTCAGCGTTATGTCCACTGTCAGCGTCGGTGGCACTGATTTTTATTAATTGTGTTGATGGGTCATTGTTCTCCGGTATGGAAAGTTGGATCTCCGGTTGGGGGAAGATAGGTGCATTGTCGTTCTCATCCTTGATTTTAATTAAAACCATGGCTGAGGTGTTCAGTGGTGGAGTTCCTCTATCCGAGGCAACTATCCTAATTGCATATTCCCGCGTTGTCTCGTAGTCTAGTGGGGCTGCCGTTTCCAGTAAGAACTGGTCATTAAAGACTGGTTTCAACCGAAAAGGGACATCGTGGTCAGTGTAACAGGCTACTTTGCCGTAAAGATCAGCGTCCTTGTCCGTGACTGTAATGAGGGCTATTTTGTTGTTGAGAGGAGCATTTTCAGACAGCACAATGGTCCCGTTAACCTGGTTAATTATGTAGCGGATGTCTATCGAGGGCACATTGTCGTTAACATCCGTCACGTTTACAGTCACCGTGGATCTGGAGGGGGTGGAGCTGCCATCGCTGGCCAGAACAATCAGCTTGTGGACCGGCGTCACCTCCCGGTCCAACGGCTGCTTGACGGTGACCATACCCGAGGAGCCGTCGATGGCAAAGTGGCGTTTGGTGGCGGCAGACATCTGGTTGCTGAAAGAGAAGTGGATCTGAGCGTTGGAGCCCAGGTCTGCGTCGGTGGCGTGGAGCTGTGCCACGGAGGTCCCGATGGGCGCGTTCTCCGGGATGTTGACCTCCAGCTCGCTGTCCTTGAAGATGGGCCGGTTGTCGTTGACGTCAGAGATGGTGACCTGGAGGATGGCGGTGCTGGACTTTGGAGGGTTGCCACCGTCTTCCACCTTGATCTTCATGACGAAGGTGTCCTTCTGCTCACGGTCCAGGTTCTGCTGAACGATGAGCTGGGGCCACTTATCGCCTTCGGGGGTCTCGATGATGTCAAGGCCGAACTCACTCACGCTCTGCAAAGAGAATAAAAACAAAATCACAGCAATTACCACGCAGAATATTCAACTGACTGTCATTTACATTATGTTAACAAGTATCCTATTTCACTGAACGACAAGAACTACCATTAATAATGTTTAATAGTGTCTAGTAAAACATATGCTGGCAGGGTAGTAGCTTATTTTAGAGGACATATATTAACACATTATTGGGGGATGTGTGTTTGTGTGTGTGTGTGTGTGTGTGTGTGTGTCTGTGTGTCTGTGTGTGTGTGTGTGTGCGTGCGTGCGTGCGTGCGTGCGTGCGTGCGTGCGTGCGTGCGTGCGTGCGTGCGTGCGTGCGTGTGTGTGTTCCAAGGGGAATTCAACCTCTTTCAGGGATGAGATTAAAGTGAATGTTGAATGTGAAGAGTTAAATAAACAGCCCTTGACGGCCTTTAACTGTACGACTGATTCTTGGCTCTGTGCTCTCCCGTTGGCTCACTTGTACTCCTCGTACTTGTAGATCAAAAGCTTTTTACAACATTAAGTACCAGCCCTAGACTGCTCAATAATTTCCCTTAAAACGTGTATATATTGCATGTTAATTCATGTTCATCAGGCACAAAAGAAATGCTTTATTTTGACTATTAGCTAGTCGTTCACAAACTGCTGAAATGAACCCATCCTCACTGTAATCCACCCAGGGACCGTTGGTTGAAATGCCATCATTTAGCTTATTAGCCACTTCACGGCCGCTTCCTTTAGCTTGACTCGAATTATATTCCATTCTCCCCTGTTCGTGTGTGTGTGTGTGTGTGTGTGTGTGTGTGTGTGTGTGTGTGTGTGTGTGTGTGTGTGTGTGTGTGTGTGTGTGTGTGTGTGTGTGTGTGTGTGTGTGTGTGTGTGTGCATGTGTGTGTGTCAGTAAAAGAGCATGCAGCCTTGCTGGAATCAACCTCATGTTAGAAAAACTGAAAAGGGGAAAACATTTATCGTACACAGATAAGCTCTGGTTTTACATGCACTGCAAGACCAGAGCAGTACAAATTAAAGAGAGAGGGATAGAGGGAGAGTGAGATTGAGGGAGCAGTATA
This sequence comes from Micromesistius poutassou, assembly GCF_964030765.1. Classification (NCBI taxonomy): domain Eukaryota; kingdom Metazoa; phylum Chordata; class Actinopteri; order Gadiformes; family Gadidae; genus Micromesistius; species Micromesistius poutassou. The sequence goes on along the minus strand of NC_140276.1, from coordinate 17,925,339 downwards.
TCAAAAATCCTTTTTGCTCAGCAAGGGGCTAAATCTGCGCATGAATAATGCCTGGGGGAATGCAAACAAATGCAGATGTAATCCCCACGAGACACCAGTTCTGACTTATCAAAGTAATTGCCTTCCACCCGAAAGAAAAACAATAGCACAAATATTTATGATTCCAGATGCAGTACAATATATACACATATATATATATATATATATATATATATGACTATGTATTTTCTTAGAGAAAAACAGAGAGAGAGAGAGAGAGAAAAATAGAGAGAGAGAGAGAGAGAGAGAGAGAGAGAGAGAGAGAGAGATAAGGAAATAAGAAGATCAAGCCAATGAATGAGCTGCATGCATATTAAAAAACAAAGAAGCCCTTTGAAGCTCCTTCAGTCAGAAGCAGTTTCATGCTGAAACAAGGAAAAGCATCCTCTTTTAGGAGATAAGCGTCATGCTGCACATCATGTTGGAAGCGATTACGCTGTCTAGGCACCGCTCTCAGTTGAGATTAAGATACATACGTTCTTACAAGTGAGGGACAGAACATGGACCATGGATTGGCTGTATAGTAGACTGAACTTTCCAGTAGTGTTTAAAACCTGAAGCGCCAGACACTCTGAAACCCAGCAGCGACATTGACATGGTGCACATAAGCAAACACATGCAACAGCAGCAAGCAAATTATTGTGTACTCTCAAAAATTGCCTGTCGCTGAAATGCTGTGGCCGTGTTAGTGATTGACAGAACTACTTAACAGGGCCAACATTGCAGGAATGATCATTCAAAGGGTATTTTGTGATCCTTCGGGCTAGGGGAAAAAAAGTAGAAAACAAGATAACCAGACATATGGAAATGTATGGAGCCGCCAGCTTACTGGAGACATTTGCGAAACACAAAATATACATTGAGGAGAGCTTCTCTCCCCTTAGCCTAGCTTTAACACCTCCCAGTCGCTCTAATTCTAGTAGTAAGTGCCCCCGATTTCAACCGACTTCATCACAGGTTTAAAAACCCCATTTGTTTGAAGAGATATCGCACTATGAAAAAGACACTGCCATTTAGCATAGGCTATTGTTAATAGTGGGGTGGGGGTGGGGGGGGGGAGGGGGGGATTCTGTGTGATGATTTATGAGTGAGAAGTTCTTCCACGCTTTTTTCCCCCCCCTCGGTTTCAGTTTTACAACTGACAGGCTACGCTCGGCGCATTTCAATAAGTTAAAAGAGAGCTATCTCTCAGGCCTGCGTCGCCTCCTGACTGCAGAATTAGTCTGGTGGACTGTGATAAAATCTAGGACAGGCTAAGAAAAGGCCAAGTAGTCGTATGAATCAGTCACAGGAGAGGACCCAGGGCCGGGCACGAAGGGCGCCTTCCCAATAGTTCAGTGTGACATTATACACATTCACCTTTCATATGGATGACCTCGTGAACTCTGGAAATAGGCCGTCGGGTTTCACATAAGCGCAGCATGGGCGGTTTTATTGTGTAGGGAGTGCATGTGGGTTGCTCACAGCATGATATCAATTGAAAATTGGCTTATTTTTTTAATGAAAATGATTGAGGAGACTCACTGACGTGCGTCAGAGGAGGGCTTAAAGGACGGCTGTGGATCCCCTTTCTGAAGACGGTGAGGTGCTCGAGATTGTCAGTGAATGAGTCTTTTAGGCAAGTTGATGACCTTATTAAAACTCAGAGGAGACCAAGATTGGGTTGTGAATATATCAGGGCGGTGGGGAGGCAGGCTGTAGTCACGGTGATGCCCATGGATGGGCATTACCTGGGGAGGGGCCATTTATCACAGGCTATAGCACCTTTCATTATGCTGCAAAAACTCTCACTCTCTCTCTCTTATTCTGAGGACTTTATTTTTTTTGCCATCTCCCATCTACACTTGCCCCTGGCTACGACCTCGTGCTTTTAATTAAAAACAACCAAGCTCAGGATCGTTTGTCTGTTTTCGTCAACCCCTTGTTGAGGGAAATGCGTCAAAATATGCTAATGAAAACCGCCAATGTTTAGCAATGAGTGTTTGTTCCTGGAAATCCCAGTTAAACCTAAAAAAAAGATCCAGTTCAAGGGAGAGTAGCTTTTGTTAGAAGAAGCTTCAGATTTAGAAAAGCATCAAGCACAGGTGAGGTTAAAGGTTTTGAGGGTCCTCCAGAAAATCTCCAGCAAAGTAAACAAACCTCCACATATGGAGCCATCTGTGATTCACAGAAGATGAAATGCACAGGATTCCAAGCCTAGAGACACCAACCCCAAACACCCACTAGAAGATGGGAAAGGGGAGGCCATTTAGCCTCATGGAATGTGTGTGTGTACGTGTTGTTCTTGATTGCACCCTGATTATTTTAAATTATGTTTTAAATGAAAAGAGTAGTGAAACAAAATGGCCTCAGACAACAAATGATTTAAATAAGCCTTGACATGTTTATAATGGAATACAATTTAATTCATGAAGGCAACTCTTCTCACCGAGCATGGGATTATTTTTGGAAGAACTTAAACAACCTCTGCAGCAGTGAGGTTTTACAAAAAAATATCTTACAAAGGATAATTACTGAATTCCACTCAAAATGAGTTTGCTGCATATGTAACGAGTAATGCAATGTATAATTGATGCAATGGCTGTAAGAGATATAAAAAATATAAATGTGCAATATATTTATTTATTTATTTATAAACGTATACTTTTTCTTTTTCTATATGTTACAACCCTGTAAGAAATATGTGTGTGTGTATATACACAAACATTATATAAACATCAGTCAGTGCTACAGTGGTACACCTGTTCTGTAGGGTTTGGTGATCAATCGCTTCGCTAAACAATAGCAGCAGTTTTTAGTTCATATATTAAATAGCACATGAAAAATGTACACTTCACTCGATTTGGAGCAAAATCCCAGAGGACGTCTCAAAGATAGTCCAAAGGGTGGTTTAGCGGCCAGCAGCTATTCATGGAGATGTTTGTGCAAATCTTACATACAAAAGCCAAGACTTTCTGCAGGCCTTCTGAAGTCAGAGCTTACATATATATATATACATAAAAAATTAATAAATAGATATGCAAATTGTGATTGTTGAACAGTTTTGCAAAAACATTGACCATCAGTCAAAGACTTGAGGAATTGCACCACAGAAAAAAAAGGACAAAAAGCAAATGATTGCAATAGATGATCATGCTAATGAGCGGAATATTTGGTTGGTGATTTTCCAGGCATGAACAATTCACGATATAGCTCTGGAGAGGCTTGGCAGCCGAGAGACTGTTTAAAAATGCTAATTAGTATTCAAGGCAGACACAGACAGACGCGATCCGGCTCATTCTAAGCCAGTGGTAAGTTCATCTGGTCTCTGAGATGGACTGGACCCTTCCGCCCACACACACTCCCAAACCTTCAGATCAGCTTTCTCAATTCATTAAGCTTTGAGTTTTCCTTTTAACTGTTTTGATTGGTCCAGGGTTGCATATCTAGATTTAAAGACACTCTTTGTTGTCTAGACAGTACATTTATTAAGGGTTGCCTTCATTGGACAGAGAGTACTGCACTTTGCTCTAATAGAGCACATGTTCTGGGAGCACACTCTTGTCATTGTTTTTATTTGTTCTGTTAACAGAGCGATCTCATATAGTTATAGCCTGCAAACCTCACCATTTGTATGGCCTACTTTCATAATGAATATAAAGCATATGGCAATCGGAATGGCAAACATAAAAGATTTACATGACATGTCCTGAATTATGGAATAAGATACCGTGTTTTGTATAATATCAGCAGCAAGGCAGTGGGATAGGGGTGATTCAGCCCCACGTCACGAGCAAGACGCAGAATGAAACCGATAAAGTTCAAGTTCTAAACATAAACCTATATGTATATTATCAAGCTCTATTGTACTACACATATGCAACAAAAACCCCTTTGGGGCTCGGTGGGAGCCCTGTGCAGAGAGAAGACCAGAGGCCAGGCCTGGAGCTCACCTTGACCAGCTCGTAGTGCTGGATGCCGTTGAGGCCCACGTCGGGGTCAAAGGCCGAGGGCACCGGGTAGCGGGTGTTGATGGCCGTGTTCTCGGGGATGGAGATGTTGATGACGGTGGACTGGAAGAGCGGCGCGTTGTCGTTCACGTCCTCGATCAGGAAGCGGATCTTCACCAGGCGGAAGATCTCGTCGGGCAGCACGGCCACCTCGATCTCGTAGTAGCAGCGCTTCTCGGCGAACACGCCCGAGCACAGCTTCTCGCGGTCGATGCGGTGGTTGGTGGTGAAGATCTCGCCCGTGTTGGCCTCCACGCGCACCAGCGGCACGTCGCCCGTCTTGTACACGGGCTTGAACTGCAGCGGCGAGGAGAGCCGCACGCTGGGGTCCAGGTTGAGGTCCAGGTCGCGCCGCAGGTTCCCGATGCGGACGTTCTCGGGCTGCTCCTCCTTCACAGTGTAGTCCCTCTCCTGGGCCCGGCATGCCGACACCAGGCACGAGACCAAGACCAGCAGCACATGGGCCGGGCTCACTAAGTCCATACTCAAAGAGTGGAGGGGTGGAGGGGATGGGGGGGGGGTTCACGTTCCAGTGGCGGTGATGCTGTCACAACAGAGGAAGGGGAGGGGGGAGAGTGGGGGAGACGGGGGGGGGGGAAGAAGCAATGTCAGTGTTCAGAATTACATGAGCTACATGTTTTGTTGTAATTAGCACTATATTCCCTCATAGAGAGTTTTGAACTTGACCTTTTCCTCCTAACTAGCTCTGGGCCCACATCCTTCTTGTGTCTTTGAGAGCAAATTAACGTCGGTTTTGCACAATTAACCTTTGATGACATCCATTGAGCAGGCAGACACGTAAAGGTTAGTAGTTCACAGATCCCATCAATCTGCTCTACACCACCAACCAACACTTTCATATTTTTCTAATGAACGACTGGAGTCCATTGTTGCATTGAACTTGCAAGCAAGCAGCTCGGAAGTTGGCCTTGAGACATTGATCAAGTATTTTCAAAAATATATCAGTTCATTATCGGGTCTTAAAGGCTCTTATCAATGTTATTTTAATTGATTTTTTAACAGTGTATTTAAATCAAAGGTTTTTTTTGGGAAGCAAAGCAAAAATACAAAAACACATCCCTATCCATGAGTGGAGAGCACGGTGTGTGTAAACTGCAGCTCACGTGCAAACTTCAGCTGCTGTGGTTGGAGCTGTAACACAGCCTCAGGCAAGGTTGTGTAAAAACACACACACATACACACACACACACACACACACTCAAGCATACACACGCATAAACAGACTGACAGACAGTTTGGCACACTCAAACACACATGAGCGCACACAAACACACACAAGCAAACACACTGAACCAAATAACTTACGTGGGCAACAATACAGACACACACACACACACACACACACACACACACATACACACAACTACATTCATAAAATCTCTGGTAGCTGTTTACATCAACTATTAATAGGGGGCAACAATTGCACTGAATGTAAACATTCAAGCTCTCAAACATTTCATGAACACAAACAATATGATAAGAGCTCTTTAGCCCAACCATGGCAGCAACAACCCTGCCTTATTTATCGGGTCCCTATCAGTCAAATTACTGGAGTTCAATCATTACTTAATTGCGTACTAGCAACAACAACAAAAACACACAAATACATCTGACAACTTTATAAACACTGCAAATATACTTAAAAGGGAACAGTAGAGCCTGACCGACAGTGTTAATTAAATGGGTCTTTGTTGTGTGAACTATTTGTTGTGTGAACTCGCAACTGGAAACGCATCTCCAACTCTCTGCAGTGTCAGAGGAAGAGGAAAACGATGTTGATTATTTATGGATTTTGTGTTCTAGGAATAGATATTGTCTGGGATTATTATGGGTATGATAAAAGCGTGTTCTAGCTATCATGGTGTGGTTCCCATCCTGGTCTTTAAGGTCAGGACCACATATCGTGTTTGTTCTCATATTGGGTTTTCTGTGGCTCAGATCATTGGATGCCTTTTGCCCATTGAGACACACTATGTGCATTACCAATAATAACCATATTTGTTAATAGGTAATACAACTAAAATGTATGACGTAACACCACATTATTGATTTTTCAAAGCATTGTGATAGAGGGCATATGTTGACTTTAACCCAATGACAGATGAGGTTGGCTAGCCCGACGGTGAACTTGAAAGAACTTCCATTTTACTTTCCCTCGGTTGCAATACTTAGAGTAAGATTGTTTATTGTTTAGTATTATAAAGCATCTTAGAAACATACTTGTAGGTGCAAGGATCAGTCTTATATAAAAAAATACATAATTACTCCATCCCACATTCATCATCTTAAGGATAGGCCACACACACGTGAGGCTGTGGTTTATTGTTTCTTTAATAATTAAATAAATAAAAACTGCTATCCCAGGAGTATTTTGAGCTCAAATGTATTCAAGGACTAATACAAATTCATTACTCATATCCAACTGTGTGTTTAGGTCAACCTTTCCAACCCCCTGAGTCTTTATTAAAATCACATGCTTCCTGCTGGAGATATATTGGATTACACCCGCGAGGCTGCCGTCAAACATCTACTCTATCACTCTCTACGACAGCACCGGTAGAAAGAAGCAAGAGGAAACGTGTGACAGCCGTCACCCGGACGATTCACAGCTGCAGCAGCGAACGCCGGAACCTGGAGCAGCGAGGGAATCGCACGTCGCTCTTTGAGAATTACAATGTTCTTCATGAAATTTACATCCATTACCGTGAGGCGTGTATGCACACACAACATCCTATATGAAAATCTAACTACAGTTCAGAGGATTCATTCTTATGATTGGTAAAGGCAACATCCCCAGTCACAAGCCAAACCGAATTGATTAAAGTGAAGAATTCAATATAGTGTTTTATTTTTATAAACCGAGAACAATAACTGTGGCATTATCATAATCTGGGCATGAAAACTTTTCAATATGTTTCATAAAGTAATGACACAAGTCGTTTATTTATATATTTCTTTACGTAACATACCATAGCCACGTCCGCGTGACTAACTCTAACATATGCACACCTTGTGCCAAACGCTGTATCCTACGTCCGTGTGAGAGTACGTTATAATGCTGCAAGGATAAAGGGGGAATATTTCATAAATGCAGTGCAATACTGGGAAACCCTTTGATGTGATCTCCTGAGAGGGCGCAGCCATTTGTACCAAATGAGACAAAAGTCCAGAAGTTAAAAGTCGAATCAGTGCATAATTATGTTTAGAGTGCATCCTGGAGTGGCTGGGGATTGTGATGGGGATATGATCCTCGCTGGGTCCTCCACACTGAACACGCTGCCGCTCATATTGAAGCACATAACTCATCCGCCAAGCTCACTTGTCATTCCCGTCTCCAAGGTTGTTATTGCTTTTCGAAAAAATGAAGCAAGACTATTAATACAAATCATAATTTGTGTAATTATTGTGGACGTTTTGAATCTGAATACATTTCTCTGGTGAATGCTAGTTCGACGGGGGGGCGAGGGGGGCAGAGGAGACAACCCCAGGTGTCAGTCAGGGTGTCTGCTTTGCTTACATTTCACTAGGCTCCTGAAATGCTATTTTGAGCCCCAGACAGCAGGTTGAATCCAGCAGGCAAACTCAAGCCTCCCTCTTGGGAAAAATAAGAGAGTGGGGAGAGCGAGGGGGAGAGAGGGAGAGCGAGGGAGAGGAGCCGGCTGGCTGTGGATCAGTTTTCCCCACAGTGTGATGGACAGGCCGGTGCTCTGTTTGTCCTCAGCCAGAGGAGGAGAGAGAGAGAGAGAGGAGCGTGACACAATCACAATCTCAATGAGGCCGGAAGGGGAGTTTGGAAACTGAAAAAAAAAGGAATACAAGAATGCGAAAAATATATCCAGAATTCATGAGGAGGGGTGGGGTCGGTGGGGGGCCAGCAACAGGAGGGCTTAGATGATAATAAACATTGTGTGTCTTGACGACCGAGTATACGATACACTGCTTGCTTTACACAGAGGGTATCGGTGGACCACTCTGCTCCATGTCTGCCTTTGGTGCTGCTTTGAATATGTCTGAAATCTGTTGACAGGCAAGAAGACTTCCTTCAAGATCGGCCTGTTCCTCCTCACCCCCCCCCCCCCCCCCCCCCCCATAAAGAAATGGATTCCGTTTTCTGTTGCGGAAAAACTTTCTCGACTTGACAAGTATCCTCTTCTCTCTTTAAGTGTTAGTTAAAAGGGAGTGGACAGAATATGAAATGTGTGTTTATGCACGAAGGGTAGTGGTGGTATTGTTGAGTGGAAGCAGTGGCAGAAATCAACCAAAGCTTCGTGGTTAAACTGCAAGTGAGCAAGGCACCTTTAAGCAGAACGTATCGACGTATCGAAAATGAAAAGAAAGTACCATGCAGTAGATTAGAAATGTATTCTGAGAACAAAACGTATACTAACGCAACTACTAAAACATACACTAACAATAATTTTTTTTTTTGCCTATTTAAAATCAAAAAGTAGATCTTGAATCAAATGTTCTTGAGGAGTACATCCAACCTTTGATCATTAAGTGATCTAGAATGTTCTTAACTCACAGCGCTATGACTACGCGCTGTTCGTCTACACTATTGTAGTCTTATATATATTATATATATATTATATACCACAAGTCATAGCAGATTACATGCAGATATGATCCTAAAACAATATTGAATGGTTTTGTTTTGGATACTTTGTATATTCTTAAGGCATCTGCAAATCCTTTAACCCATCCATCAATTAACGTGAAAGAATAACTGTTTGTGAGCGTTTAACCACAGGATGTGAGGAAAACCTTAATCAAAGAAAATAATGTGTTGCACTACGAAAGTCATTAACAAACAGACATTCATTAGGAGCAACATACTGTCAGAGACTAATTAAACCAGCACTTCATTTGCTGTCTGTCATTTGCATCAATTGCTATACAGGGTAAGTGCATAGAGCCAAGTGTTTTAAAAGCACAGAGACCAGCAATCAATAACTCCTTCAGTTGACTCATATATACGGTTGACAATATGTTCAAGTAGGCTACTGCATGATAGGTACAGTATATTAAGGTAAGAATAAAGACAATCATGCATTCATTACATTTGAAAATTAAGATGTACCAGACACATTAGACATCCTGATCCTGACGTTCACCCCCAGAGCATGTTTATTTGAAACATGAAAACACCAGTCAGGGAGTCAGACACAATGTAAGACTGTTGAAGGCGCGTGGGACTCTGGACCTACAGGCTGCTTTTGATCAACTATTCCCACAGGACATTTTACTTTTTTGAATGCCTTTTTACTTTTTTTCTAAATGCCTACAAATGTTGTCTTCAAATTACCAGAGCTATAAACACAATTTAGACTAAATGCATTAGAGCACCTCATTTGGAAATGCCATAATGCATTCTGCTAGAAAAGACTGCCAACATGACATGATATAGATTTATAGATTATAACAAAATTGTACCCATTTAAGTGAGAATTTCAATTTCACTGGATTGGCTTTAAGTGATGGGTTACGTTCTATACGTTGAGCCTCATTTTGTTTATTTTTAAAATGAACGAGCGAGATATGTGGTGAAATACATATGTTGAAGAAACCCCATTCATCCCATAGAACCTGACGCGTGGATCCATAAGCAACCCTAATAGTCTAATTACTAATAGAATATTGTTTGATCATCCTATGTATCCTAAGTTTTAGTAGCCTACTAAATTAAATAGTAAAATATATTCTCAGCGGGCAAATAAGGGAAGTCACACCGCTTGCAGGTTATGTATGAAGTGCGCACTGCCGCTATATCAGCACCCACGCACCCTGAGCTCAGGGTGCTGCCGATCCACCTGCAATACAAAGTACTGATGCACCCTCCTCGTCTGATAAAGTACATGCACCCTCCTCGTCTTAAGTAGGGCCTATAGGAGCGCAGTGGTCCCGAGCAGCCTCATGATAATTGAGGTATGGGCGATTCGGAACCAAACCAATAAGGGGTTCTCAACAACAGCATCACACAGCCATATTCCACCACGACACACACTGCTTGGCTTAATAATAACGTCCATTTAATTGGCATCGCTGATTTAATCGAATATCTGAGTGTTGGAACAGTTTGGTGACGATCATTTTACGGGGAATCAAACGACACGCTGAGGGAAATAACGTCGGAGTGGAGAGGACGGTACGGGCTGGAGCACCGTCGTCTTTTTCAATTACGCACGCCGAGGTGTCGCTCTCTATCTCTATCTCTCTTCAAATGTGGTACCGATCGATTTGCAGGCGATTGGAAGTCATTTCATTGCACAGCTCTAACGCCAGATTCCGCTCTCTCTACCCCTGCTCTCTCTCTCTCTCTCTCTCTCTCTCTCTCTCTCTCTCACAACATATCTACTGGACACGTTAAACCGAAGGTCTTCCTGAAGACTTACTGAGATCACGATGTGGACTATATGGTCCAATTTGTGTTTAATACTCTACGACTCACCTTTTTCCACTCGAATTCGAAGACAAATCAATCGCAAGTCCTGTCACGTCGCGTCATCATTGATCTACCAGATGAAGTTCCATGAAGTGGAGTGAATCAGGAGGGGATCCTCGTCCACAGAGCAAAACGCGATGAAGACGGCGAAATCCACTACCAAAACTTATCCATGTGACACCATTCGCAGTCCTGGGTGTTCATCGGAAAGAAAAATAAAAAGGGTAAGCAAATAACTTTGTTTTAAAGCGATGTGGTGATAATTCCTCTTGGGGTGGCTGGAGTTGGGGAACTGTGCGATCCGACGGCGGAGATGCGCATTGGTCCAAGCTCCGTTTACACAACGTCGTGAGTCCCGGTTTCTAACTTACAACCCGCATTATTAACCATCATCATCCTACCTTGCTCTGTGGTTGTTGAACATCACCGGCATCGGACTACAGTGCAACGTGTGCTGTCGTTTGGTGACCGACGCGCGCAAAAAGAAAAGCTCAATCCAAGTGTACAAAAACGTGCATCATGGCAAGAAAACTGATCACTGAATGTATTTTTTTACACTTGTTTGATGAAGTCGAGGCGCGTACACGCTCAGAGCGCGATGGAGAGCGGCGAGCGGGCACAGTGTGCGCACAGTCCGCCCAAAACGAGTTGGGGAAAAAAATGTGTGCCACCAATGTAGCATCACTTACAGGAGCCGGGAGAGGCGGTTCACCGTATCTTTCTGCTAAGCTGTAGCTGTCTCAGTAGTATTGTATGAACTAAGTCCCTCAGTACTGCCCACCTCTCTCTCTCTCTCTCTCTCTCTCTCTCTCTCTCTCTCTCTCTCTCTCTCTCTCTCTCTCTCTCTCTCTCTCTCTCTCTCTCTCTCTCTCTCTCTCTCTCTCTCTCTCTCTCTCTCTCTCTCTCTCTCTCTCTCTCTCTCTCTCCTCCGATTGACATCACACTAGAAGGAGGAGCCAAACGCACAGTCAAGAGCTCCCTCTCCTTTTAAAGCCGCACTGCGTTGAGGATGGAGACGGAGGAGACGGAGGAAGCGCAGAGATCTTGCTGGAATAACTGGTAGCTATAGTGGAGCACATTAGAACAGCTCCTCTCCCGCGTTCAAATCCACCATCCGCCTGAAAGGAAGAGGGGGCACTGTTCACTTTTCTAATAAGTCCTGTTTCTTGCATTGCTGGTTTTAAATTATAACTTTACGTCGTGTGTGTTAGTATTAAAATATCTCAATTACGACTAGGCCATCAAACACCAAGAAGAGTCCCAAAGGGCTACAGTTGAACTTCTACTACCACTGCAAGGGGGGATTATCATAATTTTCTGTTCTCTGTTTTCTCTGTGTCAGTGTAGATATGACATGGTTATTGATGGTTATTGAGTGTTCCATTTTTAACAGACATGCGCCAACAAATACTGGAACTACAGGCCCAAATGATCATCTATTTGACGAGTGAATTGAAGATGGGATTCATTGATGGGTTCAATTGTCATGTGGTCACCTGCTACTATATAAAGAACGCAAACCAGTTATGTCAGCAAAATGCCAAGACCCACAAATAGAAAACATGCAATAAATCTCAGCCTTTTCTTTTTCCTCTTGCTTGGTTCAGGAGACCAGATTTTGGCCGATTTAGGCCACATATAGTGTCACAACAACATCAGTGCTTCTCTCTTCTGTCTCACTTCAACCTTTATATGTAATCAAATTTAAGCTCTTCTTTTGCCTTGTAAAATTGGGAAGCCTAATTTGCCAATCGCCTAAGGTCTGTCGTTCATCACTGAAGACCCCACATACAAACCCCTACATACAAATGATGTAGTGTCAGATCTAGTCCAGGAAGAAAAAAATAGGGATGATGTTTTCATGGACTCCCTGCCTTAACAAACAATGATTTATTGATTGTCAGTGGTCAGGAATAGTTACCTTAGAATACCTTGAATCAAATTGCTTATTAGATTTAGTACATTTAACAAATTTCTCCTTCGGGGGATTAATAAAGTTGTATCGTATCGTAGTCCCCTGGTGGTTAGCCTAACCTGAACCCTGATGTTAGAAACTGGTTCCTCTAATGTACGAAATAGGCAACAAGCCAAAGAGATGGTTCCAGTGTAGTTCTTGAGCAAACGCAGGTTCTAACAAAAGGATGTCCAAAGCAGTGATGGCCCAATGAATGCCACATCTTCCACAACCCTAACCAAGCCTTACAACAGAAACGGCTCAACAGTGACTACAGGTCCGGTTTTCATGGCTACTGCTCTATAACTTTCTGCTGCCACTTTTTACATATGTTCTGCCAGATCTGTTGTCCAGGACATCTACAGAGCTCAGCAAAAAGGCGTTACCGTCATGCTTTGGGCCCGTGCAAAAGCAGGAACAACAGCATGGAAATTAAACAGCGTGTAATTGAAACACGTGGTTCGACACGTTTCAATCTAGCCCCCTATGTCTCATTACCATCAATACATCTCCAACAGACACCAGTCCTATACAGTCCGTCCTTACTGCCTAACCTGCCCCAGACCTACCCCATAATCTTAACCTGTAGGCCTTTTGAGACATGCATATTAACTACCAAAAGCCAGAAGTAAGTGCCCATTAATGATTACTGAGGCTGCAAGTATGCTACTTCCCAGACTGCATTCCTCCCATTATATAATTTCGCTGAGAGCCTGACACTCTTAAGGGAATACAGCATGTGACATTCGAAAGCAAAAGATAGCGGCAGTGCAACATTTCAATCATGAAAGGAGGAATAGAAACGGCGCCATATGCTGACGTTATTTGGGCAAGTTGTACAAGGGGAATTCATATCTAAACCGTTGCTTCTTGTGAGGTGACCAGGAGGGATTGATAGCATAAGCTATGTGCAAACCTACTTTGAGAGTGTGGATTGATTACTCAGGACTGGCGGTAGAGTGGGAGTTTTCACACATTAGCATGATAGGCTCAGGTTGTAGTAAAGCAAAAATCTAAATAAGGCTTTTTTGGATCAGGGCCGGATTCAGGCGAGTGGCAGAGAGTGAGATCAATGACATTCATGTTTAATAAAATGTGCTATTCAGCAAAAACTGCCAAAACATCGTTCCCCCAATTTGATATACACATCATAAAGGTCAACATCGGTAGAAAGTTACTTGAGTGAATCATCAAAAAATACTATTTATTTTTGGGGACGGAGCCATAAGGCTCATTGGTATATGGATTAGGTCATTACTCACTGATTACAGTAAAGCCCAGATACCAGCCTCCCTCCAGCTCCATTAATCATGGCAAAGTGATGGGGTGTTCCGAGCCTAAATGGGTTAAGTGATTTGTGTTTGATGTTTTACGGGGTCAGCCAAGGTCACAGTTCATAAAGTAAGACTGTCTGGCTTCCTTTGTGTCCCAACAGGCCGACGTTGTCCTTCTTGACAATACCTGCACGGAACAAATAATAATTACTTTTGCATTTTAAACGCAATTTGCCTCTGGCAAGGTTTTTTAAAAGCAGTAGCAGCAGGTTTATAGATTTTTGTTTCCCTTTCGACAGTCCATTCTCTATAATCAAACATAATTTTTCTTATCTCACAAGACAGCGGGAAATGGGGATGGGGGAGTAGAGACCCCATCAAGGCTTTCAATTTTGCACGACAAGCAAAACACTAGTGGTGCAAAATCTGTGAGGGGCGTATTGACAGGCCCTTGAGCATTACAGAAATAACAATCACATATGAATACAGAGGAAGAATATGACAATGTGACAACTGCTGTATGACCACCAATATAATTACTTCCTGATAATGTACTAAAATGATAATAATGATGAAAAAACGCAGCTCTAACTGTGGTAATGTAAACATTTCTCTCTTCAATAAGCTGACAATTTAATGCCAAATGTCAATACACTATTGTGGCATATTTATAGCTAGCCAGTAACTAACATCTACATTGTATAGAAAATAACATTTGTGATCACTGAAAACGTCTGTCAAACATTTTAGTTATAAATGTCACTTTAAAGGACAAGGCCATCATAATTCAGTATTGTCTTTCTTTTCTTATTGTTAAAATACCCTATTAATCAACCAAAAGGGATTGTGTGTTCTCCCACTCACTAGAATTGTAGGTCCATCTTGCTACAAACAGCAAATACTTCCTGCGCCAAATACTTTGATTGTTGCCAAAAAAAAACGCTTTCAGTCACAAAGTCATAAGAAGTATCTTTTACTTCCACAGTCAACCTTATACTATGAAGTTCTAGGAGTCCCTAGTATTTTTCAAAGAAAATTGTTGTAAGTGATAGTCAAGTCAATTTAAGGCTGAAGATGTCTTGTACGGAAGGTGGTTTATTTCTTTACCTGGGTGTTACTTAAAACGGGAATTGAATGGTAAGGCTTCATAATTTTTTTTGTATTTTAAACATTAAATTTTCTAGAGTGCATGAATGTTTACAGTTCTTTTTGCAGCAAATAGTATTGTAACTGATATGTGGAATTAAGACCTTCAGAGCTGCGATTTCAACCTACATTATAAATGTTTTACATGAGGTTTACGGCTGAAGCAATTGTCATCTAACCAATGTTGGCTATGCTTAAATGGTTTGATGTGTGTTTTCCTACTTTTCTAGGCTGCCTGTGCCTGCTGCGTTCGTCTCCAAGAGACGTGTGTGTAAGTATTGAGATGTGTTTATGGATGGAAATGTGAAGCCTAAAAGCAAAGATTCAAAGGCACCAAATGTATTATGCAGAACGCTAGGCTATTCCTCTACAAGATCAACCCTAACGCTACATAAAAATATTATTTATAATGTGGCGTACATGTGTCAATCATGAAGAAAAGTCAAACCTGACCATCAATATATTATTTGGAGTCATCACTAAAATATTACATGAACCACTTATTTTTTTACTTTGTTGTTAAGGTTTTTTCCAAGTATTGATAGGCCGACTTTCAATTTAATTGATTCTGAGTTAAATTACACAAATGTATTTCTATAAAATAACAAATAGAATAAGCTATGTTCTACAATATGATACAACTTAAACTTGACAATTTAACTATGGATGTCTATGGATATATTGAGTCCAAGTCTTTCCCTGACAAATCCCAAGTTAATTCAAATTCACATCAGAACATCAACTCTCTAAAAACCCCACCCTGATACCACCTAAAAGAACCATTGTGTTTTTCTCCTGGTTGTTGTTGAGGCTTTTGCTCAGAAGGTCTAGTCTCTGGCCTAGACCCTAACCCTATATTCAAACATATGCTGCTGCAGTGGCAGTAAAGAGCATTCCCACCCAGATCTATGACTTGGTATTCACAGACGTAGAACAGAGGACCTGGATGCTGTCATTGGATGTAGGAGAACAGTCACTAATACACCTTATCTGCCCACCACAGACGCCGGCCAGGAAATCGGTTAAGGATGAGGTTACGCTTCTAAATTGCACGGTAGGTCTTTGTGTATTAACATTCAGGGGTTTAAGGAGGGGGTGAGGGGGTTCGTTCTTTGCTGGTCATTCCTGATTGGCCCACGGTTCTTTGTGCCGCGTTATCCTTCCTACCTAATGAGAGCCTTCTGATGGGGAGGGGGGGGGGGGATCTACTGGGAACCCGCGCTTCCGGAGAGCTGCTCATGCTTTTGACCTTTTAGCCTGGCACAGTTTTGATATATTTTTCTGATGTATCGATTTTATTCTTAATGTCTAAGCACTTTTGTAATCCCTTTTTTAAGGTTTATGTAACTGTATTCATGGATGATTGATGATGATGATGATGATGATGATGATGATGAAGATGATGACGATGATGACGATCCACAGTCCAGTGGCTGTCATCTCAATTTCCTCTTTTACTCTCTTTGACCTAGGATCAAGGTTTTTATTTTTGACTTTAGTTGGATCTTGGAGCCAACATTGTTAGTATTTATTTATTTTGTTGCAGACCTTTCATTTGTCAAGAAGTTACCTCCGGCTTGTCAGTCAGCGCCTTGGCTGTGCAAACACCTCCAGAATGTTTTGAAGGAGCAGACATGCTTGAAGAGGTGTACATTTCTTAACAAAACATTTCTTCTTATCTTCACAGACAGGGTTTGTATCCATGGTTACCTTCAAGAACAACTGAGTTGTATTAGGATGGGTAAAAATCAGTGTCTCTTGGCCCTCTCCTCCAGGCCACCCCTTCCTCTTCACTACTTCTCCAAACTCTCTGGAGACAAACAGGAAGGAAAGGTTTGAGAGCGCTGAAGTGGACAGGGCCGGATAACCCAATTATGTTACCTTATTGGCAACAGAGATGGGATTTGAGAGGAATGAGAGGTATAGAAACAAAGAAAGGAGCCCTGTAGCACGGCTCAGGCAGAATATGTGCATGCAATGTGCATTCTTTATGTTGCGGCTGGACTACACAATTATCAAGCCTTACGTAAATCAGGGCAATTCATTTGGGAAGACGAGTATCAGAGTCGGACTCTGTAGTTGTTTGTGTATATGAGTGAGAAAATGCAAAACTTTCTCTGTACAATTCCAGTCCGCGGGTGAAGGGAAAGCACAAGACTGTATCCCTCTTTAGATTTCTGTTTTACAAAGACGCATCATAGCAGCTGGGTCGGGCTTGGTCAAAAAGTAATGGGCCCTTTGTGTCCCAGTCTATCCCTGGTTATTTGTGTGCACAGAGAAAACTGGAAAATGGCATATATCAGTCGTTAAGTGTGCACTGCTCAATTGTTTCAAATTGAAAGAAATCATGTGGTTTGGCCCCAACTTCACGCATGTCTCAGGACCAGTGGACACTGAAAGGGGAGAAAGCCTTCAGGCTACTCAATGGCTGAGTAGTTATATTTGGCGGAAATGTTTACAGATATACTGTGATTATATTTGTTATTGTTTGGACATTTGTACATTTGCACATAAAATACAAAGTAAGTCAATTTTTTGGGGTCAGATGCTGAAGGTATTGTGGAGAAATGCATGTCCAAATTGTGTTTGAACGCATAAAGAAATGAACTGCAATATTCATCTCACATTTTCTAACGATTATTGCCTCCCTGGTAATATTCATATAGAAATCCATAAAAATGCTAGAAAAGTGTCTTTTAGCTGAAACACACTGCATGCATGGCACTTTCCAAAGTTACCCAAATCCCATATCAGGAACATGCCATCAAACATTACGATTTAATTATATTGTAATGTAAACATATATTCAAAAAAAACGAAACTCCTAACCTTGGACAGAATAATGATGTTAAATATAGGGCACATGCTGACCCAAACATAACAGGCCTCTTGCAGGAGAGAAATGTAATTTATTTTGGCAACCTTGTGTATACTACACAGAAAGGTGTCCTTGTTTTTTTGGTCACTGTCAACCAGGCTCCCATCAGTTGACGCAGGTTCAAATTAAATTGTTGAAAGGTCTACTTTAAATAATATTGTGTGCCATAGCGTTGAAATACAGTGTAATACGATGGGAAACATAGGATAAAGCGGAGGAATAATGAAGGGTGGGACACTGAGTGGCACACATTTCTATCAAACCAATTACTGTGTTTCTTCAAAACTAAAGCCATGGCTTGTTTCCCAATATTACGAACCAAAACCGTCACTACGGCTTATTATCTGGAGCGGCATAGAGGTTGATTTTGCAAACACAAGCACTTCTAAGAAAAAATCAGCGCCGTTTTCAGTGATTTGCGTTTGAGTGATAAAACATGAAGTTCCTAATGCCGTCACGATGTAAAGGCCACATGCCTATGAATATTACAGGTTTGCGAGTTTGCACAAGATTATTTTCCTTTAAAAGATAACCTTGTAAAGAAATAAGCATTGGGATGACTTCATAACTGAGAAGAAAACATGGAAGCCCGTTTTCCACAGAGTGCACTCAGTCCATAAATGATAGTTCAAAGCCATAACGTCTACAAGAATTGCTTAAAAAATAAATAATAATAAAAGGGTTTGGCTTCCTCAACCGTCAGTAGACCAGCTACGTGTCGCGGTCCCAAGTAACATGGTACTATATAAATGTGGTTGCGGTTCATGCCAGCATTGGGCGGGACATGTAATGTAAGTATATTGGTTGTGGGCAAAGGTGCGTAATAAGATTTGGCTTATACTACGGAGCGGCCCCATTTTACCGCTCCTACGGCTAATAGAAAATGCAGCTTTAATTTTTGAAAGATATACAGTGGAACATAGGCCTTCCCGCTTTTGTGAACCACCGATTTTAGAAAGGTTGTCACAGCTTAAATTTAGCTTGAAGATGATGAGGCTTCAGACATTCAGGTTGTGGCTATCTGACAGACATTGAGGTCTGTGTTGATAAACGTCAATGGAACAGAGCAGACTATGATGTCAGATTAGAATTTTTAATGAGTTTACTTTATCCGTATGAATGTGAAACTGAAAGGCTTGAATCTTGAGATGTTGGGTTAACATAAAGTTAGGTGGGTGTAGGTGTTGTAACTTTATGCTAATCCTTTTGGTTCATGAACTGTGCTTAAGGTCATGTTCATCAGCTATCCATCCATTCATTCACCAATCCATGAAATATCTCATCCATCCATCTGTTCATCCATTCACCTGCCAGCTCATTTAGTTAAATAAACATTTCCATTTAACTATTATTTTACTATATAGGCTATTTTAGATAAAATATTTGCGGCATGTATTACCAAAAACACATGTTCAGAGAGACTACAGCTCTTTGTATCACAACCCAAGTTCGCTGTCACATCAGATCTATTGTATTCAAGTGAAGATATGAATAAAATGACATCAGTTCTGCTCCGTTTCCTGTCGCATCCTTCAATGGAAACATCTGCTTTCTGTCACTGGACACTGTAACGTCAATTTTCAGTGCACGGAAATAGCATGTTTTCAACACAATCTCTGCTTGTTCCTTTTTTCTTTTCGAGAAAAAAAAAATCAGATGTGCTAAATTCCTAAAAAAAAAAGTGTTCCAGCGTGTAACAGCTTCGTTTATCATGCGCTGCACTTCTTTGGAAGCGGTTGCATTGAACCTAAAACATACAGATGTGTTCTGTTACCTTCTCATCTCTAGCACATGAATGTGAAAAAAAAGATTGTTGTGTTGTTCATCTTTTTTTTAATGAAAGGGATTGCACATGCGCTGGAGACGCCTGCTCCCATCTGCTTACTGTGAAACGAGGCCTTGGGCGTCTCTGTCAGGACGGATGCTATGCTCGCCTATATGGCATAATTTCCTTTGAAACAAAATCCATTCCAACCATATGTTCTTGGTTGTTTGTACATGAACACTGGTGGAAGGACTCACCCTGACCAATCATACTACCACCAGGAAATGTAAGTGCTAACAGAAACAATGACAATTATTTGCGAATAAAAACATAATAAAACATGTATTCTATCTGCTTCATCACTGCGCTTGTACAATTGATTTAAATTATGCATGCATGCCATATTTCAAAGTCATCTTCAACAAAGATCAAATGGCAAGGGAAACCACACACACACACACACACAAACAGACACACAAACACACACACAAGGAAAAGTGTAAACCTATTAAATATCGCTCACCAGGGACCGATTAATTTAGGCTTGCAACACTTCTCTAATGCAGTGGCTCAAATCTTGAGGAGGCTTGACAATGCATTTGCCTTTGCAGTGGGAAGGTCACCGAATTGATTTCAAATAACATTTAATGCGGTGAAGATTTCAATCTTAATGGCAGCCCTTTGTGAGGTTGGGAGGCGCCCGGGCTCTGGGGACAACAAAAGCAGTGGAGACCCGTTTGACAGGAGGGACTTAAGGGTTGGGACTTGGAACTGTTCATCAGCCTGAAAGTCTTTGACTTTGTTTTGAACTTTCCTTCTATACGCTCACATTGTTTTCTACATTGAGGAGATTGTTCAATGGCCATCGACTCAGCCGACTGTGGATGGATTTTGTTCTCAATTTCTTATTAAACTTTCGAGTTACATTTCTGGGTGGCATTTTCAGGGGGCGTCACTGCGCAAGAAATATTGGATATTTTACCAGTAAGGAGACTTTATTCGGCCCCTTTTCATCCCCAGATGGCCAGACGCTTGATGTTCTTGTCACGTTGGATTGCATTTTCCCTCCCTTGAACGGCCTGTGTACATAGCCATTGTTTGATGAGCAAAATTGAAAGCAAGCCTTGTAAACTAGTGCTGCCCTATTGCCGGAGACATGGCACTGCAAAGACAATGTGTGTCGACATCTCTCTTGTGCTCCCCTGCTCTTTTTACTCCAGGCCTGCAGAGAGCCCAGGCAACACATACAGCGTGTACATATGTGTACCCACACATCTGTACTTTGAAGTGTCTTGGTCTGTAGACATCCTTGAGCCAGATGCCTAGCCCCTTACCTGCTCACTATGAGCTGTATCAAATACAACTTTAAGTACCTTTTGAAAAAAGATGTCTCCTACATAGTAGTAACAGAAATATGCTTCCAATTTCTCTACATCTTTTAAATTAACAATTTGTTCACACACGCAGATATCCGCAATTTGACACTAGGAAACTTCTGGACCGTTGTTAATTTGAACCTTTCCTGAAGGGAATATTCAGGAGCTGGAGGAATCTATGTCGGGGTTTGAAGCGAAGCTTGACAAGAGGGGAAATCTACATGGGACAACACCCCTGGGTTCCTGCTTAGATCCATTATTTAAGATACCATAGCCCACACTTATTATCCCGTTTCCAACTTTCACTTCATTCTTTTCACCTGCTTTCATTTTGGAGAAGTGTAGCTTAAGCAACATTGTGATGGAAAAAGAACGTATGGTTACAACACAGGCTTTTTGCTCAATTATTCTATCATAGTACGGTGTATAGCAGTACTTTTGATCGAGGACCATGTGTTTTCACACCGACTGTACATTGCTTTAGTCAAACGTATATGTGTTAAAGTTTATACGTTAATATGGGCTGTGTTTGATTTCACACAGCTGTTGCTCAGATTGAAGAGGCTGTCGAAAACACAGCAGGAGTTTGACAGAGCTGGGGAGAGGAGAGCTAGGTGGGGGGAGGGAGGAGAGGTGAGGGGAGGCAGGGAGAGGAAAGACTGTAGGAGGGCAGATGAGAGAGAGGAGAGCAGAGAAGAGAGAGGGGAGGTGAGAGACGGCAGAGAGATGGGGAGGGGAGAGAGAGCGGAGAGGGGATAGAGTCGAGGAGAGAGGGGCGAAGCAGAGTACTAGGGAGGGAGAAGGGTAGAGGTGGGAGACGAGAGAAGGGCGGTTAGAGATATGGGGAGAGGCGAGAGGAGGAGGGGTGAGAAAGGGGAGAGCAGGCAGACCTGGGAAGATGGGAGAGGAGAGAGGAGGAGATAGCGAGGGGAGGAGGAGAGAGGAGGATGGGAGGAGCCGAACGGAGGCAGGGATGGAGAGAGGGATGGGGAGTTGGGGAGAGCAGAGAGAGGGGATGAGACAGATGGGGGAGGGGGTTGGGGTGGGGAGATGAAAGGGGGAGACGGGAGGACAGAGGAAATTAGCAGATGGGAGAAGAAGAGTATAGAGGAGAGGGGAGCAAAGGAGAGGAAAAGAAAGGAGAGTAGGGGAGGAAAAGGGGAAGAGGGAGCTGGGGAGGGGAGAGGCAAGAGAGGACGATGGGAGAGCTGAACAGGAGAGGAAAGAGGAGAGGATATAGATGAGCAGAGAGGGGTGGAGTCAAAAGGAGAGAGAATACAAGGGGAGAGGAGAAAAGGTAGAGCCGGTGAGAGGAGAAGAGAGGAGTGGAGACGAGGGGAGGGAAGAATAGGAATAGGATACAGGAAAAGAGGAGGTGAAAAGAGAATAGGGAAGAAAAGCGAAAAGACTGCAGCAGAGGAGGAGGAGAGGAGAGGAGAAGCAGGGAGGGAGGAGGAGAAGAGGGGAGAGGAGATGGGAGTGCAGGGGAGAGGAGGAGAGGAGTGGACAGGAGAGCAGCGGAGAGGAGAGAGGAGAGGAGTGGACAGGATAGCTTGGGAGACGAGAGGAGTTGCGGGGAGGGCAGAGGAGAGAAGAGGAGGAGAGGAGAGGGGAGGGCAGAGGAGGAGAGGAGAGGGGAGGGCAGAGGAGGGGAGTGAACGTGTGAGGCCGACTCAGAAGCAAATGGCGGGTGTTGGGGAGGAGGGAGGAGGCTGGCTGTACCAGGACAGTGTAAACCCAAAGGAGCCCACATCGCCCGTGTTGACCCACGGACGCTTTGTCTGCTGTGGACACAACCGCCGTCGCCTCGCAAGGGCCATGGCTGCCATCTGGGTCTGCTTTCTGCTTCCAGTGGCGTGGTTTGTAATTAAAACCCCTGACCTAACTCTGGGGGTCAACCCAGTAAGCTGAGAGCTGGCCCAGAGCATTTGTATTTTTACTATGAACATAAAAATAATGAAATATGTTGTCAAACAAACCACAGGAATGTGTTGGACGACGAACAATAGGGTCCGTGCACATGCATGAATACCAAGTACCTGCAATGTTCATCTAGCCAATGTCCATGAGCAATGACAAACAAGACTGGACCAGAATATAGAATTTGTGTGTGACAGTTAAAAAATAATAATTAACGGGGAAAAATATATATTTGACATTCAATCTATTTGCCCATCCCCCCATTCCAGCCGTATTGATTAGGATGTAACCAAGTACCTACGATAGCATTTGTACTATCGGCAGGGTTTCTATTGCTTGTTATCTAATTTGACATCAGGTTGTAATAAATGTCCACGTTGTCTTTTTGACTCATGTTAAAGCTGCCCTTTTGATAATGCATGTTCAGCATAGTTTCATTGCCATTTCTCATACACCCACAACACCACTAGAATATGCATGCTTATTATAGAATCCTGTGTAATGTTAATATGACTACTGGCTTTGAATATAGGCAAATTGCCAGTTTATGCAATATTACAGGTTGTGTCTAAAACAAATGCAAGAACAGGAGATTAAATGTTGGTTTGTCAATCTAAGTTTGTCAAAATATCGAATGATTGGCAAATAGCTGTTGGACTAAGGTGCAGGAAATGCATCTTGTATGTACCAGCATTGTTTAACATTAAACATTATCTCAAACCATGCAAAATATATAAACATAATAGATCTATCATCCATTCGAAAAACAATACATTCAAGGGTAACACTTTACAATAACCATAGTTTATAAATGGTAAATAGACCATTTATAAATGGTTAATAGACCATTTATAAATGGTTAACAGCTTATAGACCAATTATAATGGTAAATAGACCATTTATAAATGGTTAAATAGACCATTTATAATAGGTAAACAGATAGTTTACTAAGTTTACTAATGTTTAATCATCATTTATAAACAGCAAGACCAATCATAAATGGTAAATAGACCATTTATTAATATTTAACTATCATTATAAATGGTCTATTAACCATTTATAAATGGTCTATTTACCATTTATAAACTATGGTTATTGTAAAGTGTTACCCATTCAAGTACTGTGCACACTTGTGACAAACAACACCAGTGACAACAAAACAGAACAATAGCATCTCAACTACCTAGATATGACAGCGTATTGTTAATGTCTGAACGGTTATGAAATGGCTCAGTCTCCAAACAAGTGTGTGCATGTAGTATATCGATCCATAAGCATGTGAAACGCATTCTCGTAGCCCCATCCATCCACGATGCCGTCTTGATGCAAAAGCACTCTATCACATCATAGTAACCGTCACCAAGACATTACAATGGAAACCACATATGCTCAATGAGAGACATGCCCCTTGGACATGTGTCTGCCAAGAATCAGGGACATACTGTATGTCTGCTATGGTGTGTTCAAGCACTAATGTGTTGAGGCAAAGTTGTGTATTTGTCCGTTATTATTATGATTTTTTTGCTTAATGCGTGTTGGTGTATACAATCTCATTGTAGGAGTTGGTTATGATTTTGTGATTGTTGTTAATGATGCCATCCTTTACAAGGGGTTCAAGGTGAAACTATTTTCCGGCCAATTACAGAACATGAATGAAGACAATGTGAACAGAGAAGCATTAGCTTTATTCAACCGATTATTTAGCTGTTTTAAAAAAAACTTGTGCCTACAACTACAAATTACATTTTGTTGCATCAGTTTGCATTAGTTGTTGGATTTTAGTGGATTTTGACACTCTTCTCCTGATATTTTCTGGGCTTGATCAAACCTCAGTCAACATCGTCATCGTCACAACTGATGGATATTTGAAACTACCACAAATATATTAATAATACAGAACATTAAGGTGCTTTTGATGATTGAGTAGCAAATTATGTTAATGGTTATGTTGAGATCAGAACAAGCCAAACATGTTTGTTCATCAGTTTCACATTGTGCATTGTAAGACCTGATCCAATTTTGAAATAATCATGTTCGTCATCACCATCGCGCCTTACTATTCAAGGTAAGACAGACTTGTTAGTAGATCGTTTTAATGGCAGAGCCATTCCAGTGGTGACTGACAAACTACACATTTCATTATCTCTGGCTGGCTAGAATGTGTGAAATGAAATTAACAGCTTTTCTTGCGTCCAATAAATATGATGATTTTTGTCCCCTCCAGCATTCAAACTCATTTAACCCAGACATTATTTTCAGGGGCATTCTGTGCATCAAAACAGAATAGTATCCTCCTTGACCTGAAACTCACTCGTTCTTTTTTTTTTGTGTACTTGCACAGTCAAGATGGTAACCTTCACTTCTTTGAGTGACTTTAAAAAGTACACTGTGTTTTATATCACTAATAACGGGTATGGGAAATGGAAGGCCTATGAAAACATATTGCCGTCAACTTCAATATCTTCGTAAAACGACTCTTTAGAATTCAGTAGGCCTAATTGCGTTTAACACACATTGAGCTACAGCATGTGTGTTTCAGCCCAGCCAAAGCCATCACCTACTGCTGTGAAACGGCTTGTGAAATGCCCGGTCAATATCCAAACCAAACACTGCAACTTCCTAATTAAAAGAAAATAAGGTAATTGTCCTTTGACGTAGTAAGAAAAGTACTAGCTATACCATGGCAGCTTAATTTTGTTCGATGATCTCTCAGAATATTATATAACGTCTTTGTATGTTTTTTCCTCTAATGAGCTTCAGTTGTACTGTTTCAGAATTGGCCTTAAAAAATGATATCATAAGCAGGATGGGATAAAACTTTAATTCAAAGTTTTATTAGCACAGACTGTTCCTCTTCACATATTTTCTGATCCCGACATTAGCATGCTCGTCATGCCTGAGCAGCCTTCACGGTGCACCAAAGTAACATGAAGTTTTCATTGACTATGGGCGAGGTCACATACACTTTCTCCTGCTCATCTTCGGCTTGTTCCGAGTTTGCCTCTTATTCATTTTAAAATGTCAACGGAATTCAGCAATTCAAAATAAATGTATTACATTTTCAAAGCTATGAGTGTATCATTCAATCCAACATTTATCCAGACTATTAGTCTGAATAAATCGATGCAAGATGGATCCAAACCCATGGGTTTTGGTTATCAGTATCCCTGACCATTATCTTGGTCCTTTCTACCCAAAGTACACAATTCTACCTTTCTCTTTTTTGGAGGATTCTTTATAGAGTTTAATTTCCCTCTAAAAATGGTCAGCTTAGCTCAGGAACTAGAGTGTGTTGACTTGTAACCAGAAGGTTGCTAGTTTGATTCCCTAGCTCCTCCTAGCTGACCGTCGAGGTGTCCCTGAGCAAGACACCTCACCCTGACTGCTCCCAACAAGCTGGCTGTCGCCTTGCATGATTGACTCCGCCGTTGGTGTCTGAATGTGTGTATGATCTGTTTTGGATAAAAATGCCAAATGCCAAATGCCATAAATGTAAATGTAATCAGTAATTAACTCATTATGACAATGAGTCCTGATGGTTTGTTTACTGGTCTTGTTGGATCCGAGCAATAGCCCAAACATTCAGTATATCAGAACTCTTCAGCAATGAATAAGTCCAGGAAGCGTGTGGAGATTTACCCAATTCCAAAAACTGAAACATATATATATTATACAAACGCAATATAAAACTGTTATAAATTGGATGTATAACAGGTAAATACTAAATTTCCGAAGTGCAATTGAAGGTGCCTTAGTGCACAAAATAGATACAGTTTAAAAGTTTACAGCTAAACTGTATTTCCAGATAACTATAATGCAATTACTGTTTCTTTACAGTAGGATGCTTAGGTAGGTACACCTTATAACATCCGCTACACAAACCTATGGCAAAACAATATATTTGTGCTAATATACTTTTGAAATCATGTTGTAAATAAGCTGTAATGTCATGATCTGAAGACTTTGTGTCATTGGCATTGTGTGTATCAAGCAATAAGAACAAGGACGGATGAGGATGCCTTTTCAATAGAACACACATGGGTGGCATGAGAACAGAAAGACTTCCCGATAACAATTGCCAGTATTTGTCGAAAGCTGTTCGTTTAGTAGATACAAGCAATACTAGAGTGCCTCGCCTGGACGCACATCACCATCTATTGTTCAGGCAGACTATCGAAAGACTATGTCATTCGAGAAGGATTCTTCACATTGTTATTTGCCGATTCTCTTCACGAGTGCTCGACGGGCAATATGTGCCAAAAGTATTTGCAGGGAATAGCAAATACGAGACTTGTAATCAATGAGTTGTGAGTGCTCTTTAATCAAGACAAAGTTGTAATGTATTCAAATAAAATACAATAACAAATATTGTTGACTTTGTTGACAGTTTATAGTGCAAGTGTGCGGTTGTCTATTGAATATACACATGACAGATTCACAGATTATACATATTTTCTGCTACTAGAAATACAGATCTACAAATTCACAAATCGAACTACAACTTCAAAGACCTTGTTTCAATTACACAAATTCCGACTACACTTATAATACTATAGTACTATAATACTATAGAGTGAAATGAACTCCATAGATTGTTGCCTCCTCCAATATGAGTTCTTTATTTGCTGTCCTATGCATCAGTGTGGAGTGGGGATGAAGCTCTCTGCAGTGCACATGGAACCCAGGTTAGACTTTGTGGTTTGTGAGGTTTGTGGTGAAATGCCATTCAGGGCTGAGTTGAATACAGGAATATACAGAATATATTCTGGATTCAACAGAAAATAAAAATACAAATATAACTCCTCTTTACAATATACTCTGAGCAACATTGCAGAATTGTGCATCATGGGAAACAAGTGCAGTCTGAAACACTGCACGAGCTGAAACAAACAAATTAGGAACGTTATGCCTAAAACGCCTTACCAATAAAACAGGTTTTGCTGAAGTTCACAAAATAGTAAAAACATATTCAACAAAAGTTTTGTGGCAAGCAGCACAGGAATAACAAGAGGGGAGCCGATGTCAGAGGAGTTACACCCCTAGAGCTGCCGTTATTTAAACACACATGACAATAAAACCACCTGCGACCTAACCCCGCCCCCCGCCCACCCCACCCGTCACCGGGGTACACCCCCCAATCACCCCCATCAAACAAACTCAGGACCCCCGGCTGACCCGCACCCAGACAGTGGGCGGCCCGACCACTCCCAGAATCCCCTGTGGCCACCCGGAACACGGCGACCACGGCCGCGATCGCCGCAGTATTATAATGAAAATGTACTTGGCTACACAAGTGAGCACATTGGGTCTGGTCCCCAACTACACTTCCACAACTTAGCCTTGTGCGTTGTGCACGTAGGATTTAAATACTATTTTCCTTTCTACCATCTGGCTTCAAACAGTGTGTCCATCTGTGCATGTGTCTCTACACACTATATAGTAGAATATAAACAATATATTATGCGCTATGAATGACAAAGGCGCTGTATAGGTTTGGATTGCACTGGCACATATCAGATTTATTGGTTTCTGCCGTTTGCCTTCATTGGACACACACCACTGTCAATTTGTCTTTTTGAATTTGGTTTCGGCAACTTGTATTGGCGGTAAACTGGAATGATATGTTTATGTTGCCTGCAGGAAGAAGAAGTTTTCTGTTTGTTTGAGGTTGTTTCTTGCAGAATTTAAGAATTTGAGATGGTTGTGCAATTCTCTTTTCTGTAATATCTTCCCATTACTGTGAAAAGAGAGTGTGGCTAAGAGTCGATTTTTGAGTTTTGATTTTAACTGTGTTGGTCAACTAACGTAATGTCTGCACATGAAGTAGACGGTTTCTACCAACTTCATCCCCACAGTTTGGAAAGAAGAAACCCTGGGGGCTTTAACGAGGTATTCAGGTGAGTTCCTGGATATTTGAACATTCATTTTGAACAAACCTTTTTGATTCATTGATAGTATTATGTCAGTAAGTCAATCATTTATATATTGGTTGATCTCTAACCAAGAAGCTAACAAATTGACTGTGTCCCGTTTAGTTTTTTTGGATCCTTGTCATGATGTTACGTTTCTATATTTTCCAAATTGTTTTGTTGATGTTGCCATATTTTTTGATGCATAATAAACGGATAGACTTTCATCAAGCTTTTTAAACAGACTCAAAGCTGAAAGCCTACACCAAACGTTCTCTCTTTCAATGTGATCGAGATAGGACGCTTGTAAATCAAGTTCTAAAAAAAAAGAAACAAGCTCAGTTCTCACTATGTAGAAATTGATTACCATCCACATACATCCATTGACATCATGTGTTCATACTAGTTCAAAAAGGGGTATTTTATTGAATCTGCTTATTTCACCTGAATGTTTCTCTTTGAAGTGCATTTTTCATGCGAGTAATGAGGGGGGGGGGGGGGTTGCGGGGGATTGTTCGGCTTATATCCAGGGCTTCTCTTTCTCTTTTTAGTTTTTTTCTCATCCTCAAAATTTGCATAGAAATCCTTGTCTGCAAACGGTTTTTTTAAACAGAATCTGGCTCAAGTAGACTATGGATGTGTGACCAAATGAAAAGCCTTACGGACAAGGCAGAGTGGTGGCTGTCATGGTGCTGGTGCTGGTGGTGGTGGTGGTGGTGGGGGACGTCTGGAGGATGTAGCGGGTAGTTTTAGCCTCTCTGAGTACGAAAGCCGGCAAATCCGCCTTGGTTTGTAAACAGAGGCTCCAGGGGGCATCGGTTTTGCGTGCTGCTGCAGACTATAGGACCAAGCCCTCTGTGTGTTTCTAATGGAGTTAAGCACGTTGAAATCGTTGCAGAGAAACTGCAGTAACGCTTTCTGCTTGCACACACATGCATACTGAGAGACTTGAATGCGAGACCTTGCACACTGATTTCCCCTTCGCATACTCATGAGCAATCAAGTACTTTTAGTACACATACTAAAAGGCAAAACTAAACTTGCTATTACAATATGGCAGTATTGATAATTGTGTGTGTGCTTGTTGTCATCTTGTTGTGTTAGTATTGATAGATACAATATATCATGATGCTGTGTTGTGGTAGCCAACAGCTACACTATCATAAACAGCCATTTCCTGTGTTTTGTCTAAGGTTAAAATGGGGAATAACAGATGTTTTTGTTTGTTAAAATTCTAACAATGTCCTAAATAAATAAACCAGATGCTTCAGCTTATTAAAATGTGCAAATTGTTTATCCTTTTCTGTGGTAGAATAATGCTTCATTTAATTAAAGTCTTCTCCTCTGAATGAAGATCAGCGGGACCTCCCCTGAGATCTCCATTATTTCTCGTGCTATAGGCTCTTTCAAGGAAAGCACCTGTAATTTGTCTTCATCAACTTGTATGGACATCCTGAGGAACAAAAGCCAGACCTGTAAAGTATCAAATCAACAGCACATTTTTCAGAAAATGGCAGATCCAATTTTATTCATGTCCCCGAGGGTTCCCCCTAACTGTTGGTGTGCTGACCCTTCACTCATTCAGCCCCACTTCCCTGCTGCAGACGAGGAGCCCTCCAAGATTGTTTCTGTCTCCGGCAACCCCTGGGCGAGATGGGCTTCAACCAGGAGGAATGCTAACAAGACGGGCCCCAGCCACGTTCAACGGCAGAGCTGCGCAGACATGCAAAAAAATAAATAAAAAATAAGCACGCCATGCCTCATTGACGATAATCTGCGGCAGACAGGGGAAAAGAGCGAGTGTGCTGTGATTTTGACGTCTGGTGAGATAGTGCTGTCTTGTTCTTCACTCATGCTGACGTGTGGTGAAGTAAAACAGAGAAAGCTGCACAGAAGCGGTGCGTTGCGGGTTTCAGTATGCTGTAAATAACTTCAATAGCGTTGCAATGTTTGTTAGAACTTACGTTCACTAGATGCCATGTTTAAAGACCTTTTTGAGATGTAAGAACTTCGTACATTGAAAAGTGTTTGGCCCTTTTTTCCTTTTGAACATTTTGGGATGGTTATTTTGACAAATGACTTCATGTTGTTGTTTATTCGATCTCTGTGGGTTTGTAATTGGAATTGTAGTAAAGGGAGAGTGTGTTATTCGAAGGGCTTGGCGATACACAATACTATTTGGTTGCACTTGAACAGCAGTTGCCATGCCTAGTTTTACAGCTAATGGGTTTTAATTTACAGGAACCCTGTCTTAAATCATCACAAAGCGATTTTAACCATGAATAATGAAAAATAATGAAAACTCCTTTAAGCCCATTAGACACAGACAAGAATTCTAAAGAATGTATTAATGACAGCTTAAGTATCTTGACTTTCCAAAAAAACTGCATGGGTTACTATATATATATATATACACCCACACAGCACATGGATCCCCTTCCTTTGTGAATAAATGGAGAATGAAAATTGCTATTATTGATTGACCATGAAGTTTACCTTTTTGTATAATTGGAATGTCAATCATGCCTCAAAACAACACATGTAAGAAGCAAAAATAATCTCACAAATTTATAAAACATATTCTTTATATTTTATTGATCAAATATTTTCCTTGAGGTTGTCATTGGCCGGCTTTTAAGTTATACGTATAGTTGTATATAGGAGTGACCCCAATGTTTTGGAACTGTAGCATGTTTAGCATTTCTTTATTTCACTGGCGCATAAGCCCAGTTTTAACTTTGATATTGAACCATACATCAGTTTAGATATGGATGTTTCCCAAAATGTGGTATCAAACTGTATGGATTTGACCCCCTCAACAAGCTGCACCCTGTCAGGTTAAATGATAAAACTGGTCTGAAATTGGCCTGTGTGCAAAGGATTGCTTAGGGCAGGGATTATAAAAAAATGTTTTACCCACCACCTTGCTCCTGTATTGATTTATGTATAACTACGAGATTTATCAACACAGTGTTTGACAGCAACTTCAGTAACACTTAGAATTAAGTTGCAACTACAGCAGAGCAGAATAGCAATACCACTCCCCCATCTAAAATAGATGCGCCATGTTAGAGAGGCTACTGCCAATATCTGTAATTTTGATAAATATGACCTGCATACACTTACACTTAGATTTTGTTTTCCAGTTTTCCATTTAAAAAGGGACCATGTATAGATTTCAGCATTTCTCTGAGATATACATCTTAATATCTTTTAATATTTAATTCACCAGCATCAAATGCTGATGAATGGAACAAATAACCCTCAACTTAAACTCCTGCTTGTGTCTACTTAACGTCATGTTTAATCCTGTTTGGGCCTCAGAATGCAAGGAGCATTAGCTCACTCAACTCTCACCCATTTGCACAGACCAAGAGAATGAAAAGAAGATGAAATATGTCACTAAACAACTAGGGGGACATTATCCTGGCCCACTGTAAAACAATGCACTGCGAGTTCAAAAGGGAGGCTATTTCTCGCTTTCTTAACGTCACAGCAAGATCCCTCAGCCACGTCTCCGCTTTCCTTTGTCCACGCAACTTTCAAGGTGTTATAAATTGAATTTCTGTTAACGGTAGACAAATATTACAAATAGGGTTTCAGCCAATGTCACAGTGATGATAATGGCAATAGCTGGTGTTCCATCATAGCAAGTGTTTCTTTATGATGAATGCAAAATATGATCACAATAATCTGCTCCTTTGGTGGTTTCATATGTGTGTCTGCACCACAAAATAAAGACAAGGCATGTACCAGAAAAGCAGCATACATTTTAAATGAATGACCTTACACTAATATACTTCCCTTTGCAAAGTGAAGTCTAGACTAAGAATGTCCTCCATCGTATTGTCATTTTGAATATTTGGGTCGTTTGCTTTTTTTTACATCTGACGTGTATCAAATTCCGAAGCACTATACCTGAGGTCATCATGGTTGTGGAATTAGTTTATGGAAATAATGTAAAAATCGTCAAAATCCGATGAAAAAAACAGGTGTCTACATGGCATATGGTTAGGTTTGAATAATTGAAACAAATGAAATCATGAGTTTCATTGTTTTTTTTTACAAAAAAGGGAGTTTGACGATTTTAACTATTTTGGTGCCTGCGTTTCCATCCAAACCAATATCATAATGACAACATTTGTAACGCAATCTGTTAAACCCGCTGTAAAGTTATCTGTATAAAGAAAAAAAAAGAAGAACCAAAGAAACAGAAAACACAGGCAGCGTATGTGCCATGCTCTGACTGGGAGCACATGTGGGATGAGATTAGAGACAGATAGCAGAGGAGATGGGAGACAACGGAGTGTGATGAGCATTGAAGCAAAAAAAGCAGCAAGGGAATCTGTCAAGGAATCAAAGCCTCGACAAGTTGAAGGAGTGGGCGGGGGGGGGGGGTGGAGGGGGTGCGATTCAGATGCACAAGCACACATACACACAGATACACACACAAACAGATTTTTTCAGGGAGGGGAGGGGTTGGGGGGGGGGGGGGTAGAGGAAAACAGCTCAAATCAAGTTTATGTGTTGCTATTTAAAACTTTTTGGTTCCTGCTCGTATGTGAAACGTAAAAAGACGTTTCCAAACACCACGCTTTGCCTTTTTAATTGACAGCCAGACCGTGGTGCCTTGTTGTGTCCCTGGTGGTCAGAGGGGGCATCACAGTCAGACCCCCCGTAGCTCTCTGCTAGGGCCTAGATATTGTCACGCCAGACCTATGGGAAGAGAGGGACGTTGTTGTTGATGTCTCACTACATTCACAACCACTGTCAATTGTCTTTAAGTCAAATATTGTAATCCCCAGCCTGTCTCTAGATCTCCATTTATCTCTGAGCAGCCACTTTGTATTTTATACCCTTGTTAAAACCTCAGCTTGTATTTTTAGCAATTCACAGTAGATAGAAATGGACATATAGGTCCCATAAAAGCCATCTGCTGTTGACATAACTTAAATTCAGATATTGTAGCAATCGTTCATTTCATTTAGATACTACATTTTACAAAGGAGTTATGCATCAAACACCCTAGCCGGTGCACTACAGTCTTGTTTGGTTTGGATTTACTAATTAATTAGATCACGCTGGTCTACATCATCATTAATTTATCACTTCTGATTACAGATCCTGCAAACATTATTTTGATCTTTCCCCTGATATAGGTGACAGGAAAGAGGAAGGTCAGTGATATTTTGCTGGAATACAAAAAAAAATGTAAACGTCACATGACCTATAAGGCAGCAGAGGTGGGCCGAAATGATAGAAGTTATCTCGACCAATTATTATTCGCTTGCTTATCTCAGATGATCTCGTCACAGGCAGAATAACGATGAAGGAGGCTGACTCTTGGCTCTCCTTCTCACGTCCTCCCGATTGACTCAATAAAAATGTAAACAGGGTCCATAAAGTGAAAAAAAAATCCACCTGCCAGAGAAGAGTCTGATCCAGCTTATATCAGGGAACGGGGTGGAGGGTGTCATTGAATATTTATCGAAAATTAGAGAAAAGTTTCACTGAACACGACTGGACCATTAAAGGACCATTAACATTGTGTTAGGAGTTGAGCTAAACAAAGATGTTACCTTGAGCAGACCAAAGTCACCCCCTCGGATTCGTTCACCGACTGACTGCTTCGGACATTCCCCCCCACCCCACCCCCCCCTCTTGCTCATACTCCATCCTACCGGTGCAAAAAGAATATGTCCTCAATTCCCTTGCCCCCGATTCCAGTGCCTGAAGTTTATTCCAAAGTGGGATGCAGTGGGGCCCGGCGCCCAGGAGGGATGTGGAGGGACACCAGTCCACAGCCCATCTATCACGGGACTCCCAGTAGCACCTGCTGGGCCCCACATGTGCTCTGGCACTTTTTCTGTTCCCTTTTTGTTTTTTCTTTGCAGGGTGGCTGGCAAAGAGCTTCCCCTGGGACACAGCCCCACAGCTGTGACAATGGGGAACGCGGGCCTGCTCTCCACATTGGAGCTGTTTCCACGCTGGTTAACATAATCACACACACATGCACACGGGCCTTGCGCGCTGGGCAGGGGAGATAGCTCACACACATACAATGGGTTGATGGCAATTACAATTTGCAAATGCAAGGGTCTATTTTAAGGATTCAACAACTATATTATCTTCTAACCGAATGAGCAGGATGAGGAGGGGGACACCAAGTGGCTCATGCACATCGGTGAACGGTTTTCTGTCAGGGGTAGCCTACCTTGTAAGGATACCCTACTCTAATTCAGTCATTGCAATAGTTTTTTCTTATATACACTTTTACTTCAATCATTTCAAAAGGTAGGCTTTTTTGACATCAGCAATGTTCAAGTTATTTTGGATATCACTGCTCTGCTGCGTGACGAGACAGAGGAAGCGCCGTGGCGTGGAGGGATGACTGCAGTGCTGGGGCCGCCAACGGTTCATTGTGTTTATTGATAAAGACAGACTTGTCTTTTTTAATTACTGTGGAGGTTTGTAAACATTCAATCTTTTCAAAGAGCAGAGCGTAGAAAGTTAATTGTTCAATTTGGTTGCCTTCTTTCTGGCGCAGGGTTTATATTAATGAACGTGATGTGGTGGTTAAGTTGTTATTGGCGTAATATTTCAACACCCTAGGCCTGTTGTTGTCGTTGCATCTGCAGTCGTCGGGTTCCAGCCATTGTGTTCCAACACCACACAGATGCCAAATGTACTTATTTCGGCAAAGTGTCTCACTGCTTGTTTCTTCCGTCTTTCTGATATTATTGCAGTCTAGTCAGTCCCACCCAAGAGCTCCAGAGTTTATACATTCATAGATATTTATTTGTGTGTACTCCTTAAAGCAGTGATTCAGTGTGAGATCTGACTCCATCCGGTGACTTTGGTCAACTGGTTATTGAAGAAGAACAAAAAGGACTAGCCTCCTCTTTTGTGCAAAAAAAATAAAAATTCTGCAATGAGATATCCACATTTTTTTCAGTTCCACAAATGATTGGATGGGAACAAGGTATCATGCCGAATAATTAATGCATCGAGAATTAGTAAGCATAGTGTTTACCCCCACAACACCTGCCGTAGCTCGACATCAATACACTGACGGAGAGGTGGGTGTGAAAATCTTTTTTTATCTAACAGCAAAATATGTGAGCAGCATACAAAACCTGACAAATAAAAGCAAATGCCTGGAACTCCCAGAAAACAAGCAACCAACCAACCAGGTCTTCTGTCATTTGTCAAGAGTGCTGCCAGCAGCGACCCAGAGGCTCAGCCTGTGTAAAATAGACATTTTGCCTAGAGGGCTTTCCCTTATATTTTATGTTTCGGAGTCCATATGACTATATTCTATTTTCATACTTGTGTATCTTCTTACAAAATGTAAAGACAAGTCACTGTTGAACAGAAATCGATCTAAAGTGGAGTGCATTGTTTCAAATGCTCCAAGGTGCCTGCCTTTCAGAGTTTCCAAGACTTGTCACTACTGTGAGAAACATCTGAATGGGAGGTCACTGGTTTTGTAGTACAATTAGTTAATACATTGACATCAGGGCATTTATTTTGTTATTTGACTAGACATTTTAATATTTGGAATATGGAAATACAATATGTGTGCAATAATGGATCAGTTCAAGAGTTTTATGCTATTTTCCTTAAACAGTGTACCAGTTTAAAGGCCTCCATGTTCCCACATACCCACGTACCCCATAACCATTTAAATATTAGACAGACAACTATTAGAGGAATAACCTCAAGGGGACACACAAGATGGACCCCCTCGTCCAGGCATTTTCTAGGATTGCACCGGATGCCAGATGACTGCCTATCATTTAGTGGGGTGGAAAACAGGTTAATAAATTAAAAGCAATCCAAAATCTATGAATTATTGACTCATTAATTATACCAAATTTACAAATTAATAATACATTTATATCCGGTAGCAGTAGGGCACACAATGAAGGTCAAGGTCATGAAGGTCGGGGAATTGCCATAATTAGAGCTTGCCTGTTCCATCCAGAAGGTCAAAGTAGGATTACAATGGTGAAATATAGGAATAGAGAAAAGACTACAGTAGTCCAAATGTCACTTAAAAGATAAATCAATTCAGCATTCTGGTGGTTAATCTTTCAGTAGTAGTAAACAACAAATGTGAAGGGGTGATTGTTTAGAGACCAGGGACGAATAGAACCTCTCCAGTCCTGCATGCTTTACTACTTTTTAACTCAACAAGCAGCACTTTGTATTTGCTCTAATATTGATTGCATGCTTGGGTTGTTCTCGACCTCACTAGCAAGTCACTTTGGATAATAAGTGTCTGCTGAATGACTTTATACACACACACCATAATGTCAGCATTACCACCGGATAAGCATCACTGAATTAGCCCGGATGTCCAGCCAAGCACTTTGCTGAAATAGCACAAAGAAGAAGAAAACGGGAACGAAGCAGTGGGGCTTATTGTGCTGGCCACACAACACAATTTATCAAATAATAATCGCAAATAATAACACTCTTTTCATAAGCAGCTTTTTCTATTAGTAGTGGAAAACAAACTGTTAAAAGTTTGCTCTGTGCGGCGTGCTGTGGTACTTCAGCTGTTTGCATGATAAGGGTGTTGTTTGTAGGGTGGACTCAGGAATAAGCCAAAAAGTGTCTTTAAAGGTATCAAATCCACACTGTTTACACTGGCCACTGTGGAATTGTAATCTACTTGCTCTTCGGGAGAATATCTCCTTCACCTCTTCAGTTTATGGTTTGCGGCCCAGGCTCCGTGGCATCTCCCATCCGGAGTTCTGCTAGAACATAGTGTTGACTGCTGAGATGATCGGGTGGGTGATGAAATGAGAGCCACACAGCCCTAAAGCAGCACTGATGCTGATCTTAGGAGGCCTTTTCTTCATTTGCCTTGTTGGAGAGAATCCTTTAAACCAAAAGTTATGATTAAAATGGTAAAAGATCCTAAATGAACGAAACACCTCCCCATCAAAAGAAAAAGTGTTACTTTAGTATTTATTTTGTTACTAATTGGCCCTCAGTGCCTTGGCAACATTATTATTTCAGTGGAGGATCTGTTCCCAAAGTAATCAAGATGATGATCTAAAATCTTGACTGAAAGTTTACTTACTGTACAAATGACGTATGCTTTAATTAGGTCTCTGTAAAGGTTATTGCAATAACGTCCCATTGTTTTGTTTTTTAACTATATATATATATATGTATTATTTCAGTTATTTAACTGTTGAAATGGTCAAAACATGGTCAGGAAAAGAGCATAGTTGTTTAAGACATGCATGCTAATTAGTCTTAGTATGGATGGCTGGACTGGGATTCCGCACCATGATGTCTTCAGTGCAAAGACGTTACTTTCATGCATTTCTTTGCCAAAAGAAGACACCCTAGAAGGCTTTATTATTCCGCAGCTCTGCATTTACCTGATTATTCCATCGAAATGGCCCTACAAAAACAGAGCAAGCATCTCCAAATGTATTGGTTTTACTATCAGTCAGTGACCTCATATGTTGAGCTGACATATCATGGTGTAATGCCAAGCTAGAAAACACATGCATGTGTTATGTGTGTCTCACAAGAAGAAACTGACTTTTAAAGAAAATAAATAATCTTTTGACAAAAACAGCGGCATATGAAAGAGAGCTTTCATCCCTCCTTGTTACAGCAGCGCGAAATGCACAGTTATATATATATATATATGGTAACACTTTATATATCTATATATATATATATATATATATATGAAGCTGTGCATTCTCACCATTACAGCACCATTACATGTCTTCAAATGGAAACATGAAGCCTAACAACTATAGTTATGCACCAATTTTAATAGCAAATCGTGCGGAAACTTTAGCAGTGGCAGCGGGAACCTCAAAATAGTGCCAAACATTATAGTGTAAAGCTGCATCGCTTCACAGGCTGCTGCTCTCGGGGGGGGGTTTGTTCTTTCACCGGGACATGCGGCTATCAGTTTTTATTCTCATCTGCTAGAATCTTTTTGTGTGGGCCTCCATCATTAGAGTTGACATGTGATGTGACTCCACATGAAACAATTGCAATGATTTGTTCAGTGCAACCCCTTTCTGAAGTGTAGGATTTAGAATACGAGGCATTCAGACAACAGGGTATTGTAGTCGCAGAGCAATGCGTTTAACGGCAGAATACGTGCGATTAGATGACGCTGAAGCCTCTAAATGCAATCGTTTAGCAAGACTGGCTGAGGCTGTTAAACATGGCTTGTATGGTTGCTACAAAAAAAAAAGTACACTTTAAAACATCTATTTCTTCTTATATTTTGTGAAGCCACTTAATGGTTCAAGGTAAATCTTATGTTACCTAACCTTACCATCGATTTTATTTACATAGAAAAATATCTGTGAGATAATTTTTGCAGACAACGAGGAAAATCTGAGTGCTGAAACCAGTTATTCTTAAAATCTGCAGAATGGGCATTAACTACTTTTCTCAGCGATACTCAATATCAAATTCTTTAAAAGCCATTTTGGTTGCTTTGCCAAAGACATCATATTAATTAAAGCCGGGAGTCCTTGAAGAAGTATAACCTAATTGGTTTGGTAAAACTATAGCACACTGGGAAGGAAATATAATCAGAGAAAGCAAGTCCTTGCTAATAAATGGCAACTTGCAACGACTTGCACTCAAAGTAACAACAATCTTTATCAACAAAGGAAAAAAAAGTTTAATAATTAATTTATAAATGTGCATCTTTAGCTTGATTGACATATTGGAAGGAAGTTACACTGCTACCATTCTTAAATGTGTCAAGACAAAGGCAAAAGACGTGTAACGGTATAATTGACAACTTCATGATAATATGTATAATAATAATAATAAATATATAGTTTCTTTGACACATTTTTCCAGAGATGTTGGTAGATCCTATACAAGGAACACAGGTCCCCTAATTGGTTAAAAAAAGGAAATTGCTCTGCAGGCATGATTCTTTGTCTTCTGATCCATGTGATGTCGATGTGGGTTTTATTAACGTGGGATATTTTAAAATAAGACGCCCTTATGAGTGACCCTGTTGCTGTCAGTCATCATAGGTCAGGGTGAAGGATGAGGTGCTTCTAGGGCAGGAAAAGAAACAAAAAAGAAAAAGTGCAAACTGTGATCAGGCCTGGAGTTTCACAAGCTACAGGGTTTTTCCTTCCTAGAGAATTACGAGATGCCTGCCACTGTCAAATTATGCGGCACTTGTAAGCAGGTAAGGCGACAGGTGTCTTCATGGGAAACCCTATTTTCAAACAAGTGTTGCACTCTGTGGATTTCTGTCATTCATGTTACTGATATTGCGGCATGGGTGATGTGGAGGTGCTGAATCGAAATCAACCAGTGCACCGGGAAGGAGCTGCCAAACCTTGATTTTTATTTTCCTCCACGCACGCTTTATTCCCTACAGCAGGAATGTGTCAGGCTGCAACCTGATATTCCGTGCCTGTACAAACGGGTGAATATTAGCTATTTTGCACCCAAGCATGTCCAATTTCTTTAAAAGGTCTCCGAAACTAATGTTACAACCCATCAGTGTTGGTAGAAAGGCTCCATTCATGTGGACATTTGGGTTTGAATGTGGCCTACTAACAGTACTGTGGTGACCCTCTGATGCTGATAAAAAGGGGAAAAGAGAGAGGGTTTCCTCCAAATTCAGAATGATCAATATCATTAATTAGTCTCACCTGGTCTGTGTACGTGTTGTGTTGCCTAGTTAAGAATATGTTTGTTCGGTGATGAGGCTTATCTGCGTGCTGGTTCAGCCCACCTTTGAAGTGCCCAGACAGTGAGACTGGGCCCACATCAATCCTCCAGCCTGTTCCTGTGTAGAGCCCACTGCTCTATTCCATCTACACATACGACTGCATCCCCACTCACCTCACAAACACAGTGATTACGTTTGATGACACAACTATGGTGGGGCAAATCTCTGATAACAACGAGAGTGCCTACGGAGATGAAGTCAGCAGCCAAACAGGATGGTGCAAACACAATAACCTGACCCTGAATGTTAGGAAAACAAAGGAAATCACTGCAGACTTCAGAAGGCATAAGCCTACACCCCGCCCCCTCATCATCAATGGTGAGGAAGTGGAAAAGGTCTCTGCTTTAAGTTCCTGGGGCTCTTTATTACAGAGGACCTGAAATGGGAGACCAACACAACGGCCATGGTGGCTCTACTTTTT
Organism: Micromesistius poutassou; assembly: GCF_964030765.1. NCBI lineage: Eukaryota > Metazoa > Chordata > Actinopteri > Gadiformes > Gadidae > Micromesistius > Micromesistius poutassou. The sequence goes on along the minus strand of NC_140276.1, from coordinate 17,884,444 downwards.
AAGGACATTAAAAAAATGCAACCTGTCTGCCGAACTGCTTAAAAAAGTTTACCACTTCTCAATTGAAAGTGTCATCACATACTGTATCACTGCATGGTATGCTAACTCCACAGAAAAAGACAAGAAGTCCCTCAGTCGGGTAATAAGATCGGCCGAAAGAATCATCGGACTCCCCCTGCCCCCACTGGACAATATCTTTGAGACCCGCTGCCTCCGCCGGGTGAACAACATTTTGAAGGACGAAACACACCCCTCACACTCACCCTTTTCCCTGCTCGCATCCGGTAGGCATTACAGGGACTTCAAAGCCCGCACCTCCAGGCTGCAGAACAGCTTCATCCCCAGGGCCATTACAGAACTGAACAGCCATGCCCCACCACTTCCCCCCCCCCCCCCCCCAGCTTAAGCAGTTGCACAGTTGCACTTTAAAGGACTTGACAATGTCTTCTTAAAATGTGTCTTTTATACTGTATTTTATTATGTATTTTTATACTATTTATTGTGTTAGGGTTAGTAACACAATAAATAGTATGTGTGAGCATTGTTTTAGAGGCTGCATAAGCTAATTTCATTGTATGGTTCTACTGCACAATGACAATCAAAGTACATTTGATTCTATATTCTATTCTAGTCTAAGCCTGCCTTCACTACAAAACCCAACCTATACAGTCCTTTAAAGTCCTGGCCACAAATGAGCCCAGAAACTCACTTTTTCTGCAAAAACACGCCTGGGTACTACCTCTGCCTCGTTCTGAGCCAGGAAAAAGCCTGAGCTGGCGCCAGAGCATGTTGATGCATGAACACAGGAATACTCAATCCAAAGAGCGAGAGAGAACCTTGGGTTCCCGCTCACACTACGCCTCAGACCAGTAGGCTCTGTCTCATTGGCAGTGCGTGAACCCAGTGGAACGTGTGCTTCTGAGGGCACACGTTGGCTCGGTTTCATTCACCTTTTTGCAACACAATTTTTTGTGTAGTGTACTTTGCTGAGCTTATTTCTTTGATGTACAAAAAATACAATAAAATACAAAACCCAAACGAATGATGTAAAGTGAATTATGTCCACAGTGCCTCCAGCACGTTTATACTATTTATATTATCTGCCTATTCATACACAGGAAGCTGATTGGTATCTGAGGGTTCCCTTTTTGAATCTTCCATGTTGAGTCTATAAAAAAAGATAAAAATAAACAGGTGATATCGGCACACTATACCCATATAATTACTTAGAGAACCAAATCGGTAGAAATGGGGTTTGAATCTTCACTTTAAACATTCACATGATGTATTCATTGCCATGAGGCTGAGGCAATTGCTAGCAAGCCAGATTGTGACTTTTAATTTAATGGAGCTCCCAGTAAACAGAAATGGCCGCCTGATCCACCAGTGGAATGATGGACTCTCTCTGTATGCTGGAGGCGACGCAGACGAATGCCACAAAATAAATGAATCAAAGAAACTTTACTGCTCGTTTTTTTTTTTGTCCAGGAATAAAACAAGAGAGGAAAATACTGATGTCTGCTTCAAGGAAAGTATTTCATATGTCTCCGAGGACTCGAATACAGCTCCTGGCGATAACAATAATGTAGCTTGCAATATGACTGATCCAGGAGATATCTTTTTGCACCCTTTCAAGTCCTGATATATGCACATTTATGCCAAAACGATTAGTTTTGTCAAACCAATCCCCCATTACAGAGAGAATGATGTGTTAAATGGATTATCATTGCCTCCAGTTGACTATATTCTAAATTCTTACTGACATTATTTACCCAGCTGTATTTTCTGTACTTTTCCGATACCAGTGGGGGAAATAATGTTGGTTGTGGTGTTAGATGCTCTGTAAAACAACCAAAGGATTTGACAAAAATATATATCCAAAGATGTTGGAATGGGTTACACAGTTTTACCCCATCCTGGCGACTACATTGAAATGTCACTGAAATGTCAAGGTTTATTTTGTCCCAACTTGAAGAAGGGTATTGATCAGTTTTTACAGAACAGCTTTCAACCCAGCACATAAAGCTAGTAGTATCCATTACAGTTGTTCAAGGTGAAGTTACTGCTCAGTATAAGGGATTTTGGTTGATTGTGATGATGAATTCTAGATATGATTTTAGGGATTATTGAGATTAAGCCATTAGCATGATGGGGAAATAATATATAATATATCTATAATATATAATATTGTAAATATACTTTTTCTTTTTGTATTTAGCATTTAGTGTGTTTGTTTTGGTTTTGTGTGTGTTTCATCATAAGCAGGTTATCTTGCCGTTATCTCTATAATTTTATTCAACAGATTTTTAGCTCACATTTCCAATCATGACGTAAAAAATGTCATTGCCTATTTTGTCTATTGAGAATCTACAGCCCATGCTTGGTGATTGGCATTCATGCAAAATTGTGCTCTTTCATGGCTACTGAAGACCAAATTCTAAATAATGAATGGTCCATTACTCTTTCCTCATATCTAATTATACATTAAGTCATCAAGGCCTGTATTGCCTATACTTAAAAAAGCTGCCTATACTGCTTCTACAATATTCCAAAATTCTGATAAAATGTATAATTACATTGTTCAGTCACTTTTTAAATGCCAATACAATAAAAGGTGTGATGGCATCACACCAGACAGAACGAAAGGTGTTGATATTATTTACTTATACGTGTCAATTACAATTCAAATACTTCATCAAATGAACGTAATCATACAGAAGCCCCATCCACACGGTGGCCACGAGCCAGCGTCTGCGTCACATAACGTGGGACCTCGGTCTGTTTCCCTACACTGTGTGCGCCGGCACACAGGCAGTGTTTCAAATAGAAACAGGCCCAGCAGCAACACACCCGCACAACTCTGACAGCCCCAAACTCTGACCATCTCAGCGGGAGGATCCAGGAGGAACTACGGAGCCCTCCAGGGTCACGGGGTAGAAAAAGAGCTTGATGTGTAAATCCATGCACACAGGTTTGTAAACTGTGTTTTCCAAATCTGTGCGCACAGATTTGGTTTGCTCTATACAGCAGGGATTCCCCCCAGCCTTGTGACGGTGACGCCTATCTGGTTCAGACCGGCATCTATACAGAATGAATGACTGAATGTAGGGTTATCTATACAGTACGAATGACTGAATGTAGAGTTATCAACTATACAGTATGAATGGCTGAATGTAGGGTTATATATACAGTATGAATGACTGAATGTAGAGTTATCAACTATACAGTATGAATGGCTGAATGTAGGGTTATATATACAGTATGAATGACTGAATGTAGGGTTATCATCTATACAGTATGAATGACTGAATGTAGGGTTATCTATACAGTATGAATGACTGAATGTAGGGTTATCATCTATACAGTATGAATGACTGAATGTAGAGTTATCATCTATACAGTATGAATGGCTGAATGTAGGGTTATATATACAGTATGAATGACTGAATGTAGGGTTATATATACAGTATGAATGACTGAATGTAGGGTTATCATCTATACAGTATGAATGACTGAATGTAGGGTCATCTATACAGTATGAATGGCTGAATGTAGGGTCATCTATACAGTATGAATGACTGAATGTAGAGTTATCATCTATACAGTATGAATGGCTGAATGTAGGGTTATCTATACAGTATGAATGACTGAATGTAGGGTTATCATCTATACAGTATGAATTACTGTATGTAGGGTTATCATCTATACAGTATGAATGACTGAATGTAGGGTCATCTATACAGTATGAATGGCTGAATGTAGGGTCATCTATACAGTATGAATGACTGAATGTAGAGTTATCATCTATACAGTATGAATGGCTGAATGTAGGGTTATCTATACAGTATGAATGACTGAATGTAGGGTTATCATCTATACAGTATGAATGACTGAATGTAGGGTTGTCATCTATACAGAATGAATGACTGAATGTAGGGTTATCTATACAGTATGAATGACTGAATGTAGGATTATCATCTATACAGTATGAATGACTGAATGTAGGGGTTATCATCTATACAGTATGAATGACTGAATGTAGGGTCATCATCTATACAGTATGAATGACTGAATGTAGGGTTATCATCTATACAGTATGAATGGCTGAATGTAGGGTTATCTATACAGTATGAATGACTGAATGTAGGGTTATCATCTATACAGTATGAATGACTGAATGTAGGGTTGTCATCTATACAGAATGAATGACTGAATGTAGGGTTATCATCTATACAGTATGAATGGCTGAATGTAGGGTTATATATACAGTATGAATGACTGAATGTAGGTTCATCATCTATACAGTATGAATGACTGAATGTAGGGTTATCATCTATACAGTATGAATGACTGAATGTAGGGGTTATCTTTTCACATTTGACTGTACTGTAGTGTTTGCTTTACGTCATGTTAGAGCTTCTTGTGTGCTTTAGTCTATAGAGTCGCAGAATGACATGAAGCAACTCCAACCGCTGATTTACAATCGTGTTCATGAACTCAGCCGAGAGTATATCTCTGTATATCATGAATGTTGTAAAATGTAAATATTTCTGTTCATTGTCAACCAAATATGGTTATTTTTTAACATTGTTTTGAATAAATTGTTGAGTTCTTTGAATATTTTTGCCAATATTAAATCAGACATGAATATTTGCATGATACAAACCAAAGTTAAACATAATGCCATTCAAGTTGAATGAAATCTTGTTTGTGGCATTGCATATGCTTCTTGCTAGCCATATCTCATAAACAAAAAAATATTTTGCCATTTTCAAAGTCGAGTACCAGCAAATTTTCCTTAAATGCATGTAATCTCATTTTGTTTGCGTGGGCCGTTCTGTTTGGTTCACCAGCGGTGGACTAGCCATGTGAGCTCTGGAGAATGACGGCCGTGAGTGACAGCACGGTCGCCGCCGCCATGCACAGTCAGCAGCTCTAGAGCTAGACATCGTGACGTCACAACCGCCTCCATTTCACAAGCATAGAAGCATAGGCATCTTCATGGTACTAATGCTGTTTTGGTCATTGTTATAGGTAAGTAAGTAAGTAAGTAATCGTGAAGTTATAACTCATTATGGGGTGACATTGTTGTGTTTGAAACGGCCTCTGTCTTTTTCATGTGCAGGGGGGGAAGGTAAAGAAGTACATTTACTTGAGTAGGCCTACTCTACTTAAGTACATTTCAATTATCTGTACTTCACTTGAATATTACTTTTTTTTTAACCGTATGACTTTACCCGTTACACGTTACTTGAAGAATAGCTTTGAGGTCAGCAGATTAATTTTCTTTTCTTTTCTAAAATGCGATTGGCCATACACGGTGTTCGTCACAGGAGGAACCAATCCCAATAAATGACTCCTTCTACACTCTCAGTCAAGTTCAAAGTGCTGCAGAGACGGTTAAAACTTCTGAACTGGTGAATAACGATGGCTACGGCTGAAGAATATGACGAGCACCCATGGCCATATCTGAAGTCCATGTTTGAGAAGAACGATTCATATAATGTAAAATGTTTGCTCTGTTTACCACGCCCAAACTTCATCAATGCCTACAGAGATTCACTGTCCAACCAGGGAAAGCTGCTGTTTCTACAGGCTTTGTAGCAAATTATACAACCTTTTAATTTACAGGTTCTACAAGTAAGTCATTCAGTAGGTTGTCTCAGTCATTAGGTTCTGTAAATGTATTGTGGCAACAATGAAACAATGGGTTGACATTAAAATGAAAAAATTACTTTTGATTAGTATTTTTAAAAGCAAGTATTCCAGTACTTTAACTTAAGTTAAAATTTGACTGAACAACTTTCACTTGTATTGCAGTAATATCTGACCAGGAGGATCTATACTTTGACTGAAGTAAGGGAGTTGTGTACTGGTCTACATGTCTCACCACTGCCCACTGAACGTTAACATTATATATAATGTTTAGTTAGAATTTTACGTTACTACAACTCTCTTGAGTTCCCTCAAAATGGCCAGTAAAAAAAACCAAAAAATCCCATGATGCATCCTGATGTACAAGCCCTCTTAACATTTATTTAAATTGATTAATTCAGGAATTAATGCCGAGAGAGATAGGACATATGCTAAATAGCTTCCCACGGCTAGATATCGTCGCATATAGGCCGGGGGATTCACAACTGTTCTGAACACACATCCTCATGTTACCCTGACGCCAACCGTGGTATGGATGGGAGGACATTAAGCCTCCACACACACGCTCAAGCAGAGACCGCTAATGGAAGCTGAACTTTCTTGACTTGGTAATACTCTTTGCAATCTATCTAAACCTCTTTGCTTGAGAATTGGTGTATTTGGGAAATGTAAGTACAGTCTAACAGCACCATCAACTAAAATGCTGTGTTATCTATTAATATTACACAAAAGTGCCAGATAGGCACTTTTGTGTAATATTAATAGATAACACAGCATTAAAAAAAAAATAATAATAAAAAAAATATATATATATATATATATAGAAGAGATATATATAATGTATGTTGAAATTATTACATGACAATCAGCTCCCATAGCAACACTACATCAAACATAACATGCCAGTATTGAAATAGAATAATTAATTTTATTGTGTAGATTTTCCTGCCAAATTACTCATAAGGTAGGTTTTTTTTAGGGGAGTAAGCGTCTGAGAAGGAGGCCTTCAGGTACGATTGAACCTTTGAGGCTCGGAGCCAGTAGCCTCTAGAATATTTTGTGCAGAACTATACGAAGCACTTTGAGTCTGCCTTGTGTATGAAAAGTGCTATATAAATAAAGTTGCCTGGCCTTGCCTATACACTGAGCTGTTGAATGAACTTCAAACTTCATGTTGTTATTCCCCATCATCCACAGGGAATAAAGGTATTCTGACCTTCACGCTGAAGGACGGTAGGTGATGCTGGAGAGGAGGACAACTTGGCCGATGAAACGAGTACGAACAAGGTAACTCTCCTATGAACGTGACCGGATACAGTGTTGATCCCTACTCCTCTACACCAATCACCCAGGCAGACCGACGTAGCGGGCCGCTTGAGAGCAGAGCAGGTCAAACACAAAGATGGACGAAGAGGAGGGAAAATGTCTCCGTAACCCCTATGAATTGAAGCACCGCTGTAAATAATTACTTGGCGACCGCTACCTACGTGTGTGATGGCTGGGGATTTCGGTGTCTCAAACCGTCCTACTGCAATGCCATTGAAGGGGGGGGGGGGGGGGGGGGGGGTGGGGGGGGGGGGGGGGGGGTGGGGGGGGGGGGGTGTCATGGAGCAGACAAAATACTATCGACAAGATGTGAGATGACTAGCAGCACCTTCCATGTCTCCAGTGCTACGACCACCAATAACCGTTTAGCTCCTCCCCGGGGGATTCCTGGCACCCAGTGAAGTCGTTCCGTTTTACAGCTAACCCTTGTTCTATTATAACTACACCTAGAGTTAATTAGCTAATAGAGCATTTGGGCGAGCTGGTGATTTAATTTCAACCACCTCAACAATGGATATTGACAAATGCCCTGTCTATACGACGGGCCAAAGCAAAGAGTGGCTTTGAATTTTGGCTCACAAATTGGTGGATTAGATCATCTGTAATTTTGGTGTTGAATGATCAGAAATGTGAGTCTTGTGTAGCCATGTGGCGGTTCTTAAGCTGCATTGGTTCTCCAATGACACAAGGCCATGCATGGAACATTTGAAGCCAATAGTGGGGCCAGGTATACGTATATGGTGATAGGTCACCCTGTGGTTAGTGGCCAATACTTCAATATTACCGTATATCGTCTTTGAAGGTAATTGTATCGTCATGAAATGAAAATATGTAATACGGATGTTTTTATAAATTAGAGTAACATATTTGTATCATGTCTCAGAAACACTTCAATTCTGTCAAGAGATTCACCTCATTAACGTTAACGTATAACAGGATTTCAGGTATTTTTGTATACAAATATATATAATTCAGCTAGGGAATTAGCTTTGTTTGTGTGATAATCTGAATGTTATATGTATTATAACATTGTAACTGTAAACCTTTTGTATGGTATCTGTCATCACGATCAATACAAAATAAGTAAATAAAAACGTGTTTTGCACTTTTCATGATCCCGCTCGTGCGGATTTCAGTCATTCATATGTATATTATATATACTGTAGTGCCGAGAGACGGCAGTCGGAGGCGGAGTATCCAGAACTGAGCTTTTATTTAACACAACTAAAACCAGTACATTCAAAAGCCAAGCAAGACTGAACTGAGACGGTCGTTCCGTCTGCCTAAAGTGTCCGTGCTAAACACGTTCCCCCCACCCATAGCTCTGTGGGTGAATTATGTTAACCACCACACAAGCCCCCCCAGAATTCACCCATAGCCAAAGTCCTCGTGACGGGAAGAGGCGACGACCCGACCCCGGCGCGTGCGGACGACAGGGGTCGAGGCGGAGGAAGCAGCAGGCACGTCGGTGACGTCCTCCAACTCGGAGGTCCCGGGGGCCAACAAGGTCGAGGGAGTCCCAATGGCCAGCGGGGGGGGTGCGGCGCAGGCGGACGGCCCCGACGCGGGGGTTGCGCCACCTCCATCGGTCTGGAAAACGTCCACGTTAGCCGGCTTAATCCTATCCCAGGACACAGGTCTCAGCTCTACCCCCGACGTCCACCACCAGGCACTTGTCGCCGTGGCGTGAAACCCTGAACGGGCCATCGTAAGGAGGGCGTAGGGGACCACGGTGGGCGTCGTGGCGAATGAAAACATAGTCCACCGCGCGCAGATCGGGGGGCATGCGGAAAGCGGGGGTGCCGTGTTGCGACGTGGGAACGGGCGCGAAAACCCTGGCGGTTTCCAGGAGGGAGGAACGTTGCCTGGCCGCCGACCAGGGAACCGAGGCGTTAGGAATAAAATCCCCCGGCACTCGTAGGGCCTGCCCGTAGACCAGCTCCGCCGATGAGGACTGCAGGTCCTCTTTAGAGGCGCACCTGAGGCCGAGCATGACCCATGGCAGCCTATCCACCCAGTCGCCGTCCTTCAAGCTGGCTCGTAGGGCCGCCTTCATGGAACGGTGGAAACGTTCGCACAAGCCGTTAGCCTGGGGGTGATAGGCGGTCATGCGGTGCAGCTTGACCCCCAACCCCTCAGCCACCGCGTTCCAAAGTTCCGAGGTGAACTGCAAGCCCCGGTCTGAGGAGAGGTCTGAAGGAGTCCCAAAGGGTGCGACCCACGTGCCGATGAACGCGCATGCCACGTCGGAAGCCGACGTCGAGGAGAGGGGGGCGACACCGGGGGGGGGTTGACACTGCGTGTTGGGGCTAGCACCTCGGGTACGAAACTCTGAGTAGCCAGGAAAACCGGTCGGCTTCTACTGCCAACGCGCGTGGCTCGGTAATCCTCGTGCCTGCGAGCGCCGTCCGGACCTGTGGTGGCATGTGTTGGAGGAACAGCTCCATGAAGAGGAAGTTAGGCTCCTCCGTACCCAGCAGGTTGAGCATGATCTCCATATGCTCGGAGGGTTTGCTGTCCCCGAGGCCCCGAATAGCCAACAACCGTTGGGCCCGCTCTGACTGTGACAGCTCAAAAGTCTTCAACAGGAAGGCTTTGAGGTCCCTGTACTTGCCCTGGTTCAGGGGATTTGCTATGAAACTCGCCGCCCGGGTCGCAGTGGATCTCCCCAGCGCCGACACGACGTGGTAATAGCGCGCGGTGTCGTCCGTGACGTCACGGATAGCAAATTGCGCCTCCGTCTGCGCGAACCACGCCGTCGGTGAAAACTCCCAGAACTCCGGCAACTTGATGAAAGCGTTATTCGCCATGTTCGTTTTGGTCCCTGAAACTTCAGCGAGACCTACGTCGGGGGTCACCAGTGTAGTGCCGAGAGACGGGAGTCGGAGGCGGAGTATCCAGAACTGAGTTTTTATTTAACACAACTAAAACCAGTACATTCGAAAGCCAAGCAAGACTGAACTGAGACGGTCGTTCCGTCTGCCTAAAGTGTCCGTGCTAAACACTTTCCCCCCACCCATAGCGCCGTGGGTGAATTATGTTAACCACCACACACGTATATATATCCATGTATCCAGACACAAACAGTGGGTGGGGAGTCAAACAGGGTACGTAACAAAATACAAAGCCAACGGTTTCCTATTCAACTACTTACGATCTACAAGGTCCATAAACCATGACTATATTCTGTGTTTGTGGTTGGTGTAAGGAAATAGTGATTTCACCAAGGCATGTTATGATCGGTTGTCCATTAGTTCTTGAGTATCCTATGCCTTAGTTTTTGCTATCAATGTATTATGAGTTCATGGTTTATGATCAATAAATTAGATCTCACATTGTACAGTTACCAAATAGTAGGACTATCCAAATCCTGGCTGTAGACCTAAAAGCCTGTTCAAGTCCTTTCTACTGAGCACCCTCCATTAGAACCATCCAGTGACTCACCATCAGCTAGGTGAGGACCACTGAATTATTAGAATATCACCCTTCACTGTTTTCCTCTCTATTCTGAAGCCTGGAATTGAAGACCTTTCCATGTCAGAAATAGAATCACAGGTCCTAGATGAAAGGTGACCATAAATTGTATTATTTAGGGATTGTTATAAGGGAATAAAGTGTTGGTTGTTTTAAATTAACAATAGGCTATACACCAAAGTCCTTAAGCAACCAACAGACAGCGAAGGTATTAGTTCTGATGAGGACTATATCTATCGCAGCCTGTAATAGCAAAAGTTTGATATGCTACTGTTCTGTCAGTTTGAATATTGGTATGTCTATATTTTTAAATTTTAATTTTTTTTTAGTATATTATGGTTATTCCTACTCATCTGAATGCAATATATTTGACCTCACAGGGGGCAGCTCTACACTACAAGAGACAAGAGCAGAACCTTCACTAGAACCGCGTTCCATTGAGCCCTAGTTTTCCAAAACCAACTGAACGAGCTGCACTTATATATATTTTTCATTTAATTAAATATAAAGAAATGTCTTGTACTGGATAAAAACATTACTTCTATATAAGCACTTATAATCGTACTATTATTTGAATAAGCAAGGCCTTATAAGAAGGCAGTATGGAATGATATAATATAATAATATATAATATGTATTATAACACCAATAATTATAAAATGTACAAATTAATTACTAACCATTCACTTCTATAAAAAGGAAGATTTTCTAAAGAAGATAACAGGAGTGATGTTGCTAATAGTTATTATAACACTGCTGCCATGAACCCAGTGTGCTGGCCATTTGGGTCTGGGTATTGGTCACGTATCCTGCTCACTATCCAGCTCTCGACTGCGTTCCACCTGCTGATGCCGTCCCTCTTCCTCTACCCACCGGTCTTCCTCTTGCCGCACCGCCTGCTCTTCCTGTCCCTTTCCTTTTTCCTCTGGCCGGCCCTCTTGTTTTTACCTGTGAACAGTTGACATTGATACATCCAGTGAGGAGCCATCAGTCTTCCTGCGACATACAGTATTCACATGTCAACAGAGGCACTCACAAAACCTTGATAGAGTGAGGGCATGATCAACTGACAATATCTATGAGGCTACATTGAAAGTGCTGTCATGTGTTTGGGCTAGTACTTTTGCTTATTAATGTAAAGTGTTTAAATCATTTAGCAATATATTTGTTGCATTAAATATTTTTAAATGTAAGTGTTGCATGCGTTCTGAGTGTCACTATACATGCTATGCTATTAGTTCAAATGCATTCGTGCTTATGCATATATGACTTCAAATGCAGGATAGTTATGCATAATTAATCAGCCTGTGAGTGACGTAGCGTAACACTTTCCAACACAGTCATAACTGTTACAGTAGTCACATACCTTTTTTAGTGACATTTTATTATCGATCTAGCTTGCTACATGTGCCATAGCAAATGGTACGATATAACGTTATAACAACGTTCATCTCGCTGTTTTCAGTATGATTGTTTTGACCATGGATAACAGTGCAGCCTCAGTTAGCATCACCCCACAACTTAATTCTCAATATAACGTTATCTAGAGCTGTTTGCGTCATAGACTCATCTACACTAAGAAGGTTCACGCTACTTTGACCAACGTTAGTTGCGGATAATTCATTGCAATGAAATAACATCAACGTAACATGAATAAAACTGATATTCATGATGAGGTTCTGTCAATGATGTTTCGAGCAAGAACGCAAGGGAGCATTGTGTGCATAAATGACTGATGTGGGCGTCTAGTGCTACACACGTCTCAAGCACCGAGGTATACCACAAAGGAAATGATGTGAAGGAAATGTACGATCGGAAGAAGGTTTAGAAGAAGACAATTTAGACTTTCAGACGGTTAAGTTTAAAGAAACTGGTTGATGGCGCTGCAGAACTTTCTGTCTTGTGTAACCGCACATTAGGGGATGTTTTAGACCAACAACATTGAGCGATGAGGAAACAATCCAAGCAGCTTTCTCAAGGAAATAGACCGCTAGCTTTATGCTGTAATGTCTTTAATATGTTATCTTATCTTAATGTCTTAACTTATCTTTAATGTCTGTGTTAATAACATGACGTGTTAACAGGTCATATTTTGACATGTTAAAGTTTAACATGTCAAAATATGACCTGTTAACACGTCATGTTATTAACATTTGGTCATGTTATTAACATTTGGTCATGTTAACGTGTCATTTCTAAGACGTTATTTGTGCTAATGGCCTTCCATAGCAGTCGCCTCAGCTCAATTTCCACCGGAAATTGTGGTGAAGACAGTGACTCCCATGAGCCAACGCTACTACATGATGTCATCAAACGTGTAGAAAACATAATATGTTATAGTCTTAATTATTAAGATATGCTTTTAAAATGATAAAAAAGTATGAGGTTTGAAACAAGGATAAGGATAGTTTTTGTCTGAAACCATACTTTAGATTTTCATATACTTCAAACTGATGACCCTCAGATATATAATCGAGATGATCATATGATCATGACGGATACATACCACTTTTAAGGTTTTTGAAGCAAGAATGCAATCAATAAATTAAAAGGGGAAAAACATTCTAGAAGGCTAACATAGTAAAAAGGATCAACATGGGGTTCATAGACATTAGATAAGTTACGCAAACACACCAAACATGGGGCCATAGAATAGGTTGGGAGTGAGTTAGAGACGTCTGGTATCTTTTGAAACGAGACGGGGGAAGTGTGTGGCTTCATTGGGGATTCTCCCCAGCCTCAATTCTGTGTTTGGGGTGTGTGTGGGATGGCTGGTTTAAGCAGTCTCACCTGGCCGAGTCTTATTGGACTCTGGGGCTGGGTGGGGCAGCACACCTGTTGCACCTGGATTAATCTATGTGCACTCGAGAGATCTCCTGCATGGCAACATGGAGCACCAAGCCGTGTATCATCCACTGCAAAACTTCTACAGTGGACCGAATACAACCACCCTGTGTCTATTGTCTGAAGGAACCCAATAGAAGCCAGCTAGGGGGAGTGTGGCAGCCCCCTAGGTGGCGTGCAGCATGGACCCTACTGCAATAAAATAATATAAATCTAGCCATGCAGGAATTGATGTAATTAGCAGGTGACCCTGGGGGTCAAGGACACTTGGTAGTGAGCCAGAGACCTGTGGTCTCCTTTTATATGAACAAGGACATATACAATAATACATTTGGAGGCCCTACCCCTACAGGAAGTGATTTGCAAAGCATCGGAATTATGTACCATGTAAACACATTTGAAATAAAGGCACTGCAATAAATGAATCCAAAGTCATTCAAATGAGATAGGAACTTGGCTATTAGACTTTTCTAGGGCCAGTCCGGCCCTAGAACAAGTTTCTCAAGTCTCAGGCTGGTAGGATATTAGCATGTTAGGATGGTAGGATGTTAAACCGCATTCTAGCACAGATCGAGTCGATCTCGCTGGCCACACTTTTGGCTCTGTAGCCATGTCGAAAGGGGGTGTGACCTCCAGCCGTAGAGTAAATAGGCATAAAATGGTGTTGGTTTTAAGTTCCCTGTCCCAGGTGTGATGCAGATAGAAGCTTCCTCATTAAGGCGTGGTTAGACAGCTGGTCTTTGTTGTTTTGTGTAAGGGGTTAAAAGGGGCACGGACACGCCCCTTATGAGATAAAATAAAATTCTGTGCCTTTCGCTCATAACTTTTTTCATTTTTTTTTTCACGAGAGGCAGGGTTTCTGAGGCTTTGTGAGTGACTTCACTCTACTGTGACTGGTGCTAGTCCTGGAGGCCCTCCTTCATATAACAGAGACCCACCATCTCCAGCTCACTCCCAAGTGCCTTAACCCTACTAACTACATAACTTCCTGTAAGACTAGATTTATAGTACATAATTGACTATGTTAGTAAACCGTAATGCCCTGATTCATATACAACAGACAAGACGTCTCTACCTTACTCCCCAGTCATTCTGTACCCCCATAAATCATGTGTTGGCATCATTTCAGTAGTCTTTGAAAATCTCTTGTCTTCCATTTACGTTAGTGATGTATTAACCCTTCAAAAATCTTTAAAGCGGTATTCATTTGTCATGATTATCTTCTGGGTTACCCCACAATAACATGTCCGTCCCAAAGAAGATGGCTTAATATGTAATCCGAGGGTCACTCGAACCCACGGATAACTTTGATATTATTTTTGTTATATTATAGAAACCAAGCCTCTATAAATCCCACCAGGTGAGTCCCATACATAGTCCCATGCATATAGGCCAGGCTTTCTTTAACATTGTCTTGGGCGGACCACATCTTCAGCATGCATACATACATACATACATACATACATACTGTACATACATACATACATACTGTACATACTGTACATACATACATACATAATGTACATACATGCATACATACTGTACATACATACATACATTCATACATACATACTGTACATACATACATTCATACATACTGTACATACATACATACATGCATGCATATATACATACTGTACATACATACATACATTCATACATACATACTGTACATACATACATACATTCATACATACTGTACATACATACATGCATGCATACATACATACTGTACATACATACATACATGCATGCATACATACATACATACTGTACATACATACTGTACATACATACATACATACATGCATGCATACATACATACATACTGTACATACATACATGCATACATACATACTGTACATACATACATACATGCATACATACATACATTCATACATACATACTGTACATACATACATGCATACATACTGTACATACATACATACATACATACATACATACTGTACATACATACATGCATACATACATACTGTACATACATACATACATACATGCATACACACATACGTATACATACATACATACATACATACATACTGTACATACATACATACATACATACATACATACATGCATACATACATACGTATACATACATACATACATACATACTGTACATACATACATACATACATACATGCATACATACATACATACATACTGTACGTACATACACACATGCATACATGCATACATACATACATACATTACATACATACATACATTACATGCATGCATACATGTATGTATGTATGTTAAGGTGACCAGATTTCTGAGACAAAATCCGGGGACATTTTGGGTTCAGCGGTGTAAAAACCTCCAACATGTAGTGTTTTTGTCATAGAAAAACTAAAACGGGGACACTGGCCTTACCATTTACAAAGCAGTTTATAGAAACCAAGCCTCTATAAATCCCACCAGGTGAGTCCCATACATAGTCCCATGCATATAGGCCAGGCTTTCTTTAACATTGTCTTGGGCGGACCACATCTTCAGCATGCATACATACATACATACTGTACATACATACATACATACATACATACTGTACATACATACATACATACATACATACATACATACATACATACATACATACATACATACTGTACATGCATACATACATACTGTACATACATACATACATAATGTACATACATGCATACATACTGTACATACATACATACATTCATACATACATACTGTACATACATACATTCATACATACTGTACATACATACATACATGCATGCATATATACATACTGTACATACATACATACATTCATACATACATACTGTACATACATACATACATTCATACATACTGTACATACATACATGCATGCATACATACATACTGTACATACATACATACATGCATGCATACATACATACATACTGTACATACATACATGCATACATACATACTGTACATACATACATACATACATGCATACATACATACATTCATACATACATACTGTACATACATACATACATGCATGCATACATACATACATACTGTACATACATACATACATACTGTACATACATACATACATACATGCATACATACATACATTCATACATACATACTGTACATACATACATGCATACATACTGTACATACATACATACATACATACTGTACATACATACATGCATACATACATACTGTACATACATACATACATACATACATACATGCATACACACATACGTATACATACATACATACATACATACATACTGTACATACATACATACATACATGCATACATACATACGTATACATACATACATACATACATACATACATACTGTACATACATACATACATACATACATACATACATACATACATGCATACATACACACATGCATACATACATACATGCATACATACATACTGTACATACATACATACATACATACATACATACATACATACATACATACATACTGTACATACATACATACATACATGCATACATACATACGTATACATACATACATACATACATACATACTGTACATACATACATACATGCATACATACATACATACATACATGCATACATACACACATGCATACATGCATACATACATACATACATACATTACATACATACATTACATGCATGCATGCATACATGTATGTATGTATGTTAAGGTGACCAGATTTCTGAGACAAAATCCGGGGACATTTTGGGTTCAGCGGTGTAAAAACCTCCAACATGTAGTGTTTTTGTCATAGAAAAACTAAAACGGGGACACTGGCCTTACCATTTACAAAGCAGTTTCTCTCACTCTATTTATCCAAAATGGCAAAGGAATTGATTAATAATTATTATTTTTTTAAGTAGTAAATTCTGAGATCAAGAACATCCTTAAAATCAGCTGTAAAAAAACACTTCACCCAAACTAAGGCCTCCTCCTTACACCATTTGATTTTCACAAGATTTGGGGAAGACTTTAAAATGGAAAATGCCACACTTTATTTTTTTCACAGGTTATATGGTTTTAGAAAATATATGGTTTTAAGGGGGTTGAATCAGTTTTCCCTAAATGTGGGTGGGAAGTAGCAAGCAGTTAACCTGCCATATTTTGTTGTATAATATTAATATTAGTTATTGTGAATGGTCCCTAACTTGAAATATGTGAATTATTAAAGATATATATAGATTACAAATGAAGGCCAACATACCTTTCAGTCACAGTGAAAACCGGGGACAGCCGTAGCCGGGGACAGGTCACTGAAAACGGGGACTGTCCCCGGAAACCGGGGACGTCTGGTCACCCTAATGTATGTATGTATGCATGTATGTATGTACAGTATGTATGTATTGTGGCAGACGCCAGGGAGGAGTGAGGGGAGGCTTAATTGAATGGGGATATGTGGCAGCCTGCTGGCTCCACCCCCAAGCCATAAATGGACTTCCTCCTATTAACGAGACCAACCTGAGGATCATTAACCTGGAGTGCTGGGTGGTTAAAAGGGAAGGGATAGGCTAGGTCTGGAGAAGAGGGGTGTCTGTGTGAGCCTCTGAGGAGAGAGAGGGGTGTCTGTGTGAGCCTCTGGGGGAGAGTTAGCCGCTGAGAAGCTAACACCGTGTGCCCTGGAGAGTGAGAGTAGGAGAACTTAATTGGACTACTGTGTACCGACCGCTTGTATTGAGAACTCTTCTGGAGCCGAACCCTGGACTGAACGTGTTGATTATGGATTATGGAACACTTGGGTAAATAAAAAACCCCTGGACATTATATTGCTGTGTGTTTGTTCTTTTCGCCTTGACTTGGTGGTGTGGAAACCCCACACCCACGGGCCTGCTACAGTATGTATTACGTACATGCATGCATACAAACATACATACATACATGCATATATGCTTTCATACAACATAGTTAATCAGAAAAGTGAGTGTTGGACTCCCAGCCAGAGTGATGTTGGTTAATATAATATATTATATAAGTGTGCACAGACGTAAGGTGTAAAACATAACAATATTTGTTAATAATAAACCAAGGGGTAACTAAGGACCATTAAATAAAGAAAAGCGTGCACATTATATGCGTGGAATAGCCCAGAAATAAAGAATTGATCACAGCAGTAAGGAATGGGATAAGGGAAGCTAAAGTAATGTCTAAGTAGAGGTGGAGCACTAGTAGAGCTGATCTGGGGACAGCCTGGAGGTGATGTCCTCAGTCACTCAGAGAGTCAGTGACAGTGACAGGAACCTTTTAAAATCCAGGGAGTAAAAGATGCCCATCTCCCAAATATTTATACATTGAAAAACATGACTTTTCTGAAAATATCTCTCTCCATGGAGTCTCTCTTCAGACTGCGATACTGTTATCGGGCAGGAATGTGTTAGAGATCTTTTGAAACGGGTAAACATCCAGAAGACTGGTCGAGATCACATCTGTGGGCCCACAATGTGATATTACACTGACCAGTTTAGCGGTGTCCTTCACCATATTTTCACTTGACTGTAACCTACCATCTTGAAATCTTCGCCTGTGATGCCAAATACACCAATCCCATGCTATTTAATGCTATTTAATACATTTCATTGTAGATTCCTTGACTGGGCTCTAGTCCCTGCTGACGCTGACTAAATGACCTGCTCTTTGTGGGTGGTGTGACCGGGAGTGCTTTCTGAATGTCGATAGTAAGATGAGACAGGTCTTCAGGACGATTCTATTAACAAAGAAAGAGCTACGTTCCAGCCAGCCTTTTTTAATTTGTAGAATAGATCAGTTGCAGGATGTGATTTCATTGATAACATTATTTCATCGGTCATCATTCACTTCGGAAATGTCAGGGTAATTTCAAGCTACAAGCTATGGGAAATGTTTTATTACAATTTTAAACTAAAGGTATATTGAATTTCTGTATTTGTGTCGTCTTTTTTATTTCAGTGTCATGTTTCATTGTTTCCATCGGATTTCCTTCCTATTACTGTCTAACCTTGAGTCGGAAGATCAAACTCATGTCCTTCGCTCACTCTCACAAAGGAAGTGGGTTTGCATCAAACTCAATGAGAAAAACGTTAAATTGTGACTGTTTGTGATCCATCCTGTCACAACTCTGTCAATATCATTGACCTCTCGTATTGACAGCCATGTTTTATTCATGTGTAGCGCATTGGAAAATAACAAATAGTAGGAGAACTGGGCACTATCCACTCTTCCTCTACTCCTTTATTAGTTTCCTTGGTGCTTTTCATTAAATGTCAATTCACAGAAGCTCAGGTGAAGTGGAAGGGAGTCTGTATATACCGCCATGACAGCTTAACTCCGGGATTGGAGGCTGTCCATGTCGCCGCATCGATGCACTATGAGAAGAAAAGGAGGAAAAATAGTACAGTACTTTAAAATGAAAACAAAGGGAAGTTAATTGCAATTTTAAGACCTTTCAAATAATTGACTTCCAAATCAGAACTTTTCTATGGTTTAGTGGTTCTGAGACATCGTAAGAGGTCCTTCTTGTTACATAACAGCATCACATCAGCACGACATGACCAATAAAGAATATGGAAAAAATCACATACAAATACAAAAGATACAAATTTCTTATTAAGCGACCAACTTGTAGGCCTGAGCTATGGAAAGTGATCATTTATGTTTCCAGTCTCCCGCTCCTATCCCCATGACGACCGTACTGTCATCAACATCAGCCAAAGTGTCGCACCGCAATGGTAATAAACTTCAAGTTGTGGATCGCTACTTCCCACCGCTCCGCGTCACGCGTCTACAGGAGGTCCCCAGCCCCCCCGCTGCGACTCCTCACACTGTTGAATCTAATAACCAAATGATGGCTTCTGCTGGTGGTAATATTGCCGTAAGGTTATTGCTGTCAGTGATCATCTCCAGCAATGAGCATTACAGCCTAAGTCCTCCCAAGAACCAGTCCAGCAGAGCCTATAAAGGCCACCCTGCAACACCCCCGCCCCCCAACTCTCAGATCAGCCAATCAGGATATATCCATGGACATTAGCTCCCAGAAAGCCAAATGGTGCAATTGAACTCTGACCTGCTTTCAGTGGAGAATGAATTGATACTGAATTATTCTCCCCCTAGTTAGTTTCCATGCAGCAGCGTCCAGAATAGCCGCCCAGCTCTAATTTCCTTTGACAGCTCGTTACAGAGCGCCCTGCACTCACGTGTTAATCACGTCCACTTGTTAGAAACACGGGCCGCTAACACGCCCGGCTACAGCAACACACCGTGGAATTAGAAACGCTTTTCTGGGAAGAAACAACTGAGCTGAACCAAGCCAAGGCCCTGATACGTCATTATGAGAACCAAGCCAAGGCCCTGATACGTCATTATGAGAACCAAGCCAAGGCCCTGATACGTCATTATGAGAACCAAGCCAAGGCCCTGATACGTCATTATGAGAACCAAGCCAAGGCCCTGATACGGCCCTTATAAGAAGTGGTTATATTTACAGGAAACCTTTAGAGAGAAATAATGATAACAACCCTATTACCAATAATGTTAGTACTACTACTGCTATGATAACTACTACCACTACCACCATTACTACTACTAGTACTATTACTACTACTTCTACTCATCATCATCTCAAACATTACCTCCTAACCCTGTTATCAAAGACTTTTTTCCACTTGGAATATAATGACAAATATATGGACGTCATCTTTTATGTTAAATTCCAATGAAAGATTGCAGACCAGAGCTGCCTGTGAGTGTGTTTGTGTGTATGAGTGCACATGAATAAGGCACACATTGCTGTTTGTTCTGCGAGAGCCATGCATCCAGACAGCTCACACACGTGTCTGTGTGAGCTGTCTGGATGCATGGCTCTCGCATAACAAACAGAAATGTGTTAGTAAATTAGCACTGGTCAGATGGAGTAGTCACAAGGAGCATGGAGCTGATTTCTGTGCGAGAAAGCAGTAATAAGCCCTTCAAATAGCGACAGCAGATTAAGCACCACAGCTGACGGATGCCTGCCACCACCTCGCCAACGCTCTCCATAAAGCAATGTCAATGTATGGTTAACAGAATTAGCATGCACCGCAAGCACTCACAAATGATATATCGCTCCTGCCATTGGTTGGGCTCTCCAAGCAGCACCCTGCGTTATATGGCCATGTGTGTGTGTGTGTGTGTGTTGAAAATCATTACTTGATTGCATTTGTGAATGCCGGAACTCAACGTCACATTTTAAACATTTTACTCGTAAGGAATAGCATTTTATTGTGTATTTAGGTATTGATGCTGGTGGAGAAGTATCAAATCCTGGGGAGATTAAAAATGATCAAACAAATAGCAACTAATAATGACGGCAATAAAAAATGCAATAAAAGCCTCATAGGGGTCTCTTTATATCCTCTCAATACAATAGCAGCGGTTAATACATATTTTTGTTTTTTTTGACACAACATAATATTTTAGTTGTATCCGCCTTAGGCATTCTGAAAATAGCATTGCTCTGAAGTGGTTCCTATACTCTATTTTGTAGAACGCTTACTTACAGGTCTTAACTCATAAACAACAGGCTACTTTACAGTTGGGTGATCCGATTGGATGTTGATTGGGACACATATGACCGTTCCCCACATTATTTCCCTACAGTTTCCCCTCTGTAGGTCTTTGACATGCAGGACATGACTTTGTTTCCCCATTGGATAAATTCTGGTTGGGCAACAAACCACACTATTGGTCGATTCCGCCATTCAGAGTCCATGGTTGTTGGACTCAATTTAAGTGCAGTAAATGTATATATTACTAAAACATAGTCGCTCTTCAGCTTAGTGGTTCAGATGGAGATAAGTGGACACAGTCCAGTTAAAGGGGCGGATCACTAAATGATCTTCTCATCTACGTCCGTTGTATCACTGTTACTGATATCAGACCGTCATTCAGTGAGAACAGGAATAAAATCTGATGCTTTTGCCAGTCTCCAAAATAACTCGGGAGGCTTTCGGGGATGCTGAAGTGCCTTTCAGCCTGCTCTTCAACGTGGCGATATAGTGGATGTGTGGAGCTCTGTCCAGGCAGCGGTGGATGTTGATGGCACATGCGAGAGAGGGCTATGCTTCGCGGACACTTCAGCATAACACAACGGTGCGTGCAGATATGTGGAGCTCCATCCTAGCAGTTTTTGATGTTTGTGTCCTAGAGGGATATGCTTCCTGGACACTTGGTTTTATAAAGCCAGGGTGTGTGGCACATTTCATAAACAACATATAACACTCCTACACAATGAAGGTACCGAAAAAGTTGAATAATTAGCATGTGTTGCCAGATTTGCAATTTCCAGCCCAACTACAGTCTAAAAACAAGAGAAAACCGATGAAGCATATACTTTTGCAATGGAAAATATGTGAATACACACCTGAATGCAACCTTATTATTAACTATGACGTTATACATTTCTCATCTATCTCTTACACACACAAGTAAAGAACACTGACAGCAGCAGAAAATGTGTTTTTCTCACATCGATGAGCTGACATTAATACCCAACACAACATAGGCATGTAAAAGGCCAACGGTGAGCATGATAAACACCTGATGCAACTTAATTAACGTAATAACCATAACGTTAGGTTTCTAAGGAACTTTGTTCTCCACACACACACACACACACACACACACACACACACACACACACACACACACACACACACACACACCGTGTACAGGGACACAGCCACAGAAAATGTATGGTTGGTATATGAGCTGAAATAAAACAACCCTCAAAATAGTCATGCATAAAATTACCTTACATTAAAGTAAAACTTCAACTTGAAACCATCTTTTACAAACTTAAAATCAACTGGAGAACTATGTCCAGTCAACACCAGCTCACCGACCACATCATGAATCAAATCCCCCAACAACTGGTGCAGATGTTTGAGTGACAGGTCTGATGGCCCTCCCTCGCCCCTAATTATTATTGGACAGGTGCCCATCTCCTGCCCCTTAATACTAACGTTATTGGGTCAAATTGAAACGTCAACCTCACCTTATTGGTATTTATTGATGTTTGCAAAAACTATTAGAATAATCCTGCCAGTTTTTCCAAAACCAGCCTGGATTGTATGTACCAGTCCAATGCGGGAGACCGCCCAATCTGGCAACACTGGTCAGAGCCATGGGGAGGACGCGCCCCCCTCCTTCCTTGAACTCTCATCCTAAAGCATTTTGTTTTGATGTCATAGTGTTGGAATTCGAGCTAACACAAGAGGGTTCACTTACACTTTAAAAAATGGTGTTCTCCTCTGGCCCTTTGAGATCCACATTGGATTGTCCTGAAATCAATAAATGTTATCAAATCAGCCCTTTGGCTACCATGCCATTCACTGTTCTATTACTCCCATGTGCGTAACATTTTATTAATAATATAAACATTACATTTACACAAAAACAATGACAAATAGATACAATTAAATACAGTCCAAACCTTGGCTTGAATATGAATCATCATTAAATCAAGTGTCTGGTTGTGAAAATTAGAAAGTACAAATGACAGCAGAACAATGTGGTTGGTTTTGCGTCTGCAGCATATCACGGAAGAGGGGAAATCCCTCCATTCTGTTGAGCAGACTCACCAGTAACCTGTTGTGAACATGCAGTGGATTTGTAGTGCGTCGTCTAATCCTTTCTTAATTGTGGGGGAGGGAGAAACGATCCAACCCTTTTGTTGCATGCTCTGGGTCTAATACTGCTAAGTCTGTTAGAATCGAACCATGGAGGAAGGCTTTGGGGAAGCCTTTTGTTGAGGAGATGTTGGTGCATAAGCGATAACAAGATTTAGCTGCTCTCATGTTTTAACAACAAAGTTTTGGGGTAATCCACTGACGGCGGAATGGGTAATCTAGAGTATCAGCAGAAGGGAGGAGGCCCTCCGGACCGACCAGATTGGTCGGATTTCAAGAGAAAATGAACCACTGCTGTTTTGACACTAATTGATTGAGGAAATAGAACCTTCCACTAAAGACTCCAACCATGTCTGATCAAGACAAACGTGACACCCCGGCTTCAACCGTTAGATAGTAAGGAGTTATCGATGGAACAGGTTTTGCAAAGAAAATTCAGGATAATTCTGACATGGCAAGGGTGTAAGCTATAATGAGGTACGATGTAACATCATATATTAAACATTAACGTTATCGTCGTCGCATAATGCCTGTAGATTGCCTCAGTTATCGCTGAACCATTGATTGTCAAATTGAAGTCGACCTCAGGCGACCTGCTTGACAGTGCTGCAGGGGACATACTTTACTTAGCACATTTAGCGCACAACAACTGGATTTTAGAAGGGCTGGGATAAGAACATGATAGATTATATGTTTGCGTCAGACAGATGGATTGTGGATCGGTCGCTGGGTTACGTAAGGTAGCAGTGATGTACGTGTTGCCATGGTGTTGTGCCATGGCAGTGTGTGCTTTTCATCATTTGAAGAAAAGCCACAACAAAAGTATGTACAGGCTGCGCAGGCATGATGCACAGCCGTTTTTATATGCCATCGATTGAATTATTATACAGTAAAGGTACTAACAAGGGATGGTTATGTAAGTGAGATTTAAGTTCAGTGTAAATGGAAGGTCTTTAAAAATGCATGTGTAAAACAAGTGTTCCTTTAAATGCACAACTAACTATTAATTAACAGTAGTTATTGCA
This sequence comes from Micromesistius poutassou, assembly GCF_964030765.1. Classification (NCBI taxonomy): domain Eukaryota; kingdom Metazoa; phylum Chordata; class Actinopteri; order Gadiformes; family Gadidae; genus Micromesistius; species Micromesistius poutassou. The sequence continues at coordinate 17,859,457 of NC_140276.1, read as the reverse complement.
GTTATACACATAATTATATACACATAAAATAGTGTAAGGAACTGCTGTAAGGAACGATCCGGCTCTGATCACTGAGCTGCGGCACTGAACCGTCTGAGAGCACCACACTGGCGGACCACTCGCTGCAAAGCGCTGAAATAGACACATGTCCACGTGTCCATCTACACCGAAATCGACGAATAAACATCCATTTGTGTGTGTTTTCAAAGTTAAAGTACATACTCACTGTCACTGTGTGTTTTCAAAGTTAAGTACAATCACCTACTACCTACTACCTACTGATAACAAAGGGTTGGTAATTGTAGGATTTCACCTTATTATTCTCTCTCACTGTTCATTGCTGCAGAACCGGAGTCAGCCTGTCAGAAACGCGCAGTTTTAGCCTGATGGTCAGCTGGCCCACTCTGTTGTAATTGGTCAAATGCTCAGCGCCTGGCTAGACATTGGCCTTATACAGTGATGTTTAGCTTTCTTATAAAACAGTATGTTGTTTATCATTGTTATTTTCCTTATTATGACGAATGAACAGGGTTCCAGTCCTCCCTAGACACACATGGCACACCATCCTGGCCGTGAGCCTAAATGCTTCAAAAATAAAACAACTGTCTAAAATAAAATCTGAACAGTGAGGTTTCGTTATGTGACAGGACCCAAATAATTAATGAAGAATTTAGAAAAAGAAATAACTTAAAATTCAAATTTCTTTGGAAAAGTAAACAATTTCAGCTCGAGCGACTTAGAGAGAAATGTCAGGCTTTTCATCCGGTCTGGGCCGGTCCTCCGGACCCGCCAGGAGGCTCCTAATCCAGCTGGACATTATGTTGGCTTCGACCGCCCCTTGGCAAACCCAGCCTCCTTTCATCCCAACCACAGCCCCAGCAAGTTGTCCACGTAATCTGTAAAATATTGCATTCAAAATGTACTTACTGTTTCTAAATAAATCACGTTTCTCAATCTACCTTCCTTGTACAATTGTAAAGTGTGCCCATAATGAATTAAAATATATTTTTATTTTAAAGTGGGACGCTTTTTAGTGGCTTTGCGGTGCATTCACCGTTCTTTGACTTGACCACAGATAGGCCTATGCACGTAAACACATGTACACACACCAACACAATATCCGTATTACATGCAGTTGTAGTTGTTGAGAGCTGAGTAAAGGCATTAAATGAAAGGAGAGCAGCAGCTCAGAGCAAGGTAATTAATGATAATTAATTGTCGTGGCTGTATCATTACAGCTTGCATAATCATAAATCCAACACCACACTTAACAAACATTCATAAACAACAACGTTAAACATCTTGTGATCTAAAAAATCATGGCTATATTTCTACACATTTTAGGCAAAGGTGGGCCTAATGTAGATTGGCTAAACCATTTGAACAGTAGTTAGTAAGTTAGTGGAGCTCGACAGCTGATTAACCAAAACATTTTAACACAATAACATGAGCAAGCAGGTTAGCCAAGACCTACAGTGACTTGGATTGTACGTCTTGTTCTGTGTTTAATATATAGCGTGGTAATGGCACTGCGATGCACGCCGAGGTTTGAGCAGTGCTGGAGGTTCTAGTGCGCCCGTATGGCAGCGCTGATGTTCAAACTCTCGTTGGGAACACGAGCCACGTAAGTTACAATTAAGACACACTGCTTTGAAATGTATGGGGGTACTTCAAGTGATCATGACACTAAAAAGGGGCTTTGTACATTGTGCAAAGTTTAAATTAAATGCCACTGCAGCACAATTGCAATTCAAGTGTGAGGAAATGGACTACAGTAGACGATTGACCGGCAGATAATAAAACTATTTTTAACCGTAGTATATTATCTTAGCAGCCTGTTATTATTAGCAGGGAGAGATTTTTGATATAAGAGGAGTGCAAATAGTTCCTGAGGAAGAGTTGTCGAAGCGATGGTGGTACAAAAAAAGGACCACAAGGTAAAACATTTAACAATTTATTGAAAGTGAGTAACACTTTTTAAATGAATATAAACAGATGGATGGTACATGATATTTTATGTCTCCAAACGAGTTATAAGTTAGCAGAAGATGTTATTCTTTATCCCTGCCAGGGCTTCACCCACTGATTCTTCATTTTGTCTTCCTTTGTAAGTCCATACAAAGGGGATTTGCCTTGGCAGTGACAACCGCGTGTTCTGGACATGGCTCAACCAGAACCAAACTCCCCCGACCACCTTTTAACTAGCTTTGATTTGGGGCATGCCGAACAAGCCGAGAGGAGGGACTCCTGCACATCCTTTATTATTTGACGTAACATTTTCCGGGAAGTAAAGGCAGACTGCAAACAAGCTGTTTCAGGCCGTTCAGGAGGGATGTTTGTCTGTGGGAGACAGGACTCCCCCTGGTGTGGACTTTGAGCCTCGTAGCTTAGCAGACCGTATACATGGACAGAAACGCTATATGACACAATAGAAAAAGAACAAGCATAATATGAGGCCTTGAAATAAACATGAATAGAACGGGTAGCAACATTTTCTGTCACCCACAATAGCATCTGTCTGAGTTCCCTTTATGAACAGTGCTGTAGCACAGCGCTATAGTCCTGCTGTGCAATTTCATCAAAACCTTTCACAATATTCAAACCCCCAACTTGCTTTGATATATTTGGAAGTAGGTCTATTCTCCTGCTATGGAAGCCCTGCTATGGAAGCCCTGCGGTAACCAAGTCGTACTCGGACCGATAGCGGATCTGAAAGCTACTGGCACCAATCAGAAATCCTACGTGATATTGTAGTTTAGCTTTTTTCCTTATTATGATTTTTGCGATTCTGCAGCAGTGGTATTCGCCAACTCTGATTCATGCAGGGAAAGATATGCACTATGAAACAACTTATTTTTTCACCAAACATTTAAATCTTCATTCCGAAAACCAAAAATGATCCAAAACTTGATAGTATGTATTCGGGCCAGTCCTGAGTAGACAACAAACAAAACGCACCACAAGCCCTCCCTCCCTCTTCAGAGTACACAGTTTGAATACTGAGCGCTTATTTTAGGACGGAGTGAGGAGTTGGATGTTTTGGGTGTCTGCGGTTGTGAAGGATATTTCATGGTGTTTCGGTGACTGTCCATCACTGCCTCTCAGACGATCGTTACAAACCTGGCACAGCCCTGTTAGTCGCATACTGCAGGGGGGAAAAAGCTCTATTGTCAAATGTGGTAATAGATATCGTCCAAATGGTTCGGTAGTTAAAATTATAATTTAGTTGTGTTTAAACTTACAATAATTGCAGTGAACAGACGTGTTTCTTCTGTTGCTCCCGACTATGCAGTGCAACACTTTCATGCGCGATGTAGTTCCTGGGTTAGGGTTAGACAGTTGATTAATGGTTTCATTCAATAATGAATAAATTCAATAATAAGAGCTGGGCGATAAATGCAATAAAAACAGCGTTATCACAAATTCATTTTAATGCCAAAATTTTTGGGATTCATTAGCATACATACATTTGCATAAAGCTGGCATATTTTGTCCACTCCCTTGTTCATAGGATTAATCAAAACTTGAAAAACGACCGTCATGGTGCATTTTGATAAAATGATTGATTTAGATACAATCTTGCGATTAATTGCTATTAACTATGGAAAAAAATGAATAACCAAATTAAAATATTTGAATAGCTTGCGCTAGAAATAATGCACAAATAAAATAATGTATGAATTAATACCTTAGCTTAGATGAACACCATTACCATTATTAACATGGACACCATTAGTAAACATGAACACCATGAGTAAATTGTTAATTGACCATTAGTCAACTGATAATTAACTGTTGGTTAAGGATTATTCATGCATTTACAAATAGTATGGTTAATTACGTTCACCTTATTTTAAATTGCTACCAATGCACATTGTTTCATTTCCATTTCATTTGGCTTCTAATGGCTTCTAATGATTGCCTTTCTCTGAGCAAGGAGTCTAATCTTGCTTTTACAGAAGCTTTCTCATTCCACTCGTTTGTTTGATGAGAAGTGGCTGAAGGGAAGGACATTCTTGAGATAATACTTCTGCCAGGTAAAGCCTAAACAGTGCTCATGTATCTTGGCAAAATGTTAATTGGCACTCAGTTTGTATATTCAACATAAAGCTGAAATATTGGAGAGTGGAAGAGGCTGGTAATAAATATTGATAAAGTCACCATTCCACAGAGCAAAAACAATGTCTGCCTACCTACTACCTCAACAACTACCACCACCACGACTAATACTACTTTATTATTACTGTTACTTCTACTACAAATACTGCTACTGCTGCAACTATTATATGTTTCTACGACTACTATATACCTACTACTATAATTTACTCTTACTGCTACTACCAGTACTGACTATTACTACTATTATTAGTAGTAGTAGGCTTAGTAAGCCAATAGTAGTCTCGCTAAAACTTTGACATTTGCTACTACCACAAATATGACTAATACAAAAATATATAAATACATAGGAATAGTAAGTTATTATTATTATTATTATTATTATTATTATTATTATTATTATTATCTTTAATGATGTAATGATCTTTTCAAATATCCTTACCCCTATTTTAAGTATATTTTTCTTGTACGTTCATTCTTCGGAGCATCCTTTATTTAGCAGTGGTTGCATGTGCCGTACATCAATATTGACTTGTCTTGTGTTAACAATCCTTGGGTTCAAGTCCTTGACTTGTCAAGATACAAACTTAAGTAAAGTCATGCTGGATTCAGCCCATGTACACTCGACCAAATCTCATTCAGTCTGCACTGAGATTGGCCTCCGAGCTGGAGTTTGCTCTGTGGCGGACGTGCTACGGTGTCTCTCTCTCTCTCTCTCTCTCTCTCTCTCTCTCTCTCTCTCTCTCTCTCTCTCTCTCTCTCTCTCTCTCTCTCTCTCTCTCTCTTTCTCTCTCTCTCCCTCTCTCCTCTGCAGGTTAACAGAGCAGGGGCCATGGCCAGAATCACTTCCCCAAACCCTCAAATCTATCTATCCCCCAGCGCCAGCTACATCCTAATTGGCTTTTGTGATTGTCTCGTTAGATATCCAGGAATCCACCCAAATGCATGGTGTGTGTGTGTGTGTTATTGTTTGTGACCAGACTTGGGTTATGTCTGTGTGTTTTCTGTGTTCCTGATGTGTCCCTGTGTGTGTGTGTGTGTGTGTGTGTGTGTGTGTGTGTGTGTGTGTGTGTTATTGTTTGTGACCAGACTTGAGTTATGTCTGTGTGTTTTGTGTGTTCCTGATGTGTCCCTGATGTGTGTGTGTGTGTGTGTGTGTGTGTGAGAGTGGTTCTGTGTGTGTGTGTGTGTGGTATTCTATGTGTGTGTGAGTGGTTCTGTGTGTGTGTGTGTGTGTGGGGGGGGGGGGGGGGGGGCAGCAGCCCCCCCCCCTCCACCACCACCAACTGATCCTCCAGAGGCCAATCACCAGCTTCTGCGGCGACGTCTTCAGAGGAGCCGTCGCTGGGGTCGTAACCCCGGGCTCTCAGGGATCAAGGAGCTGTGCGGCCGTGACACCCGGGCGGTCCTCTCCGCGCAGGTCCACCCCGACACAATCACACCCACCCCACCCCGACACCATCACCCCCCACCCGGTCCATACGTCTAATTAAAGCTGGCGCTGGACAACGGGCAGCCGACTCTCAGTAATGGCCACAGCTACTGCTGCTCCACAATACTTTCTCAGCAGCTTTTCTTTTCTGCTCTTACTTTTTTTCCCGAGCTAATCCAGCTCCAGATCTGTGTTGTGATGATGTACCGTTTGGAGGTGAGTAAACATCAGCAGGGGGGCAATGGGCTGAAATTGGCAATAATTATATTGAAAGGGGAGCAACTTATCTCTCTTAAAATCCTGCTTAAGACATTTTCCTCCCATTGATTGAGAGATTGACTTTTTAAAATGCAATATAAGGACGCGTCGCTGTATAGCAAGCATGGTGATTTTTAGCGACAAAAGCATTGATTTGCTGAGAGGCCGTATAGATCCGGAGAGATAATGGTATCAATAAGTTAGCAACCTTGTCAGGGTAAGAAATTCCGAGGGAATTCTTCAGACATGTTATTTATCTTCCTTAATGGTGAGAGGCTGAAGCTGCCGCAGTAGTTTGTAAAACCATGGCAATGCCATGTTCCATTTACTGTAATCAAATCAGGGAAGAGACGAGGCCTGGGCTGGTAACCTCTTTATTATTGAAGTCACCTGCCTGAGGTGAGGGTTTTTCACCTGACTAAATACCTGAATACTTCTTATGACCAAGTTACTATTTTGTTAACCTTTTTTTTCAACTAGATGGAGAACTAATATGTCTTAATATAACTGCATACAAATTGTTCAAACTGTAATAAAAAAAACTGTAATTAATTAAAATACTAACTACCGGTAGTAAACAATTCACATACCTCCACCTGTCTACCCCATTTATCCACCTCCCTGTTTGTCTACTCCGTTCAGCCTTCCACCTACCTACTATCTGCCTGTCCAGCCGTCCATCTGTCCAGCCATGGATCTAATCTAACCATCTATCTTAGATATATCTATTTTACATCGAACCATCTGGAAATGAATCCATAAGAAATGCAAATACCAACGTCACAGTTTGATATCTTTATTTGCATTTGATATGATGAATCCTTCATGTCCATACAGTATCTATGCATACATAAAGATGTACGTCAGGATTGTGCTGGGTGGTGCGATGGCAGCGGAGGGTGGTGCTGGGGGGGTTTTGAGGGAGAATGGGTCCTTCTGTGTGGTGGATCACTAAGATAAGACATGTAGGATAAAAGCCGCGTTGAAAGTGGAAGTTAAAAGGGACTGGTATATCAAGCAGCTTCTGCACCATGTATATTTATTGGCGCTCCATTTGACTGAAAGACGACACGCAGCTGTGCTGCTCGCCAGCAGGGTATTGGGATGTTAGTTTACTTAGAACACTCAATTTAGAGAAAAAAACTAATTCTAACAAACATACTAAATGATCCCTTTTCCTCTAAGATGACCGCCCCAGTGTGTACAACATACTCTGAGGATCGGGGCCTGGTTTGTATCGTCATAAGCCAAATGAATCAATATAAATACCATGCTGAATATTAAATTGGCACATTTGGCACAATTCCAATTACTGTAGCATACTTTCTGAAGACAATTTATACGAAAAAGGCCAGTAGGCATACAAGCAGAGATCTGCAAGAACATTAAAGATACGTCAGAAAAAAGAAGATACTGATATATAGCTAGGCAGAGATAGCTAGACAGGCAGATCGATGAATGGATAATTACTTATTTAGTATTTAACAATACCCTCAATCTCTCTCACAAACACACACACACACACACACACACACTCACACGCACACGCACTCACACACACACGCACACGCACACGCGCGCGCGCACGCACACACACACACACACACAGTACCTACACGCCCGATACATACAAACATACATGCAGACAGTACCTACCTTTACTCCTAGTCACACTTTACTTTCCGTTCCCGTAGTCCCTGGCAGCCCAGCTGCAGTGTTCCAGGAGGAGCCTGTCCATCATTAGCACTTTGTCCACTTTGCACAGGCTCTGGCAGGAGGCCCTGCCTGCCTTTTGCCTTTCTCTCTCTCTTCTCCTCCCGTTGGCACGCACTCCGCCGCCTTGTGTCTTAAATTGTAGGAGGCAAAGAATGAAGCTGTGTGGGGCTTGTTTGTTAACGACACAACACCCTCATGAGTGCGCGCTGGCAGAGCGCCTAGCCCAGTGCTGTAGCGCCCCACATTAGAACAAGAACTGGAGTGAACCCAATCTGGTTTAAAACATGCATATTTATTTAGACATTTACCCAGCAGTCATCAGGGGCTACGTGTGCAGCGCTCTCACTATTATGGCTGTGTCTGAGTAATTATATCAAACTTGCGCTCTTTGGGTTTCATTTGTTTGCGATAGACGATAGGAAGTAGGGCCTGCCTCGGATGGCTTCTTGGGTGATTGAAATGTTTTAGCTGCTTGCAGAGTTTATTGTGCTGCCAACGCAGGCCGAGGTGGCATTTCCCTTTGTAATGGACTACAGCTTTGTACAACGAAATACCAAACCACTCTTCATTCCTCCACAATAAAAGTAACAATTATTAATAATAAATAATACAAATTGTATTCATTTCCAAAATAACACTTTTGCAGGTACATTCGTGCACACTGAAAGATGCAGGCCCCCAGGTGCACTCTCGCTAGAGTCTTGCATGAGATTGAAATCTAAATTTCCAACCAACCTAAAATAAAGGTGAGATATTATTTTTGCCCATCCCGTAACTCCTCAAAGCACTCAGACCACCATAAAAGATGCACATATTCAAAATAACTCATTCCTAGCTGGGGGAGGGACTGTACGGTCATTCACAAAGGCGGTTCAATATTTAACATGTAAATGGGGCAGACGGACTTCACCGCGACCAGCAGACGTACAGCGGACGTACTCATGTTATTTTCTTCCCACCCTGGGAACAATTTAAATAATGCATGGAACCTCTTAAGGTGTCCATAGGCAAAGGTAGCAGTCTTATAAACTTTTAATAACGAGCAGTGATAGCGTATAACCTTGATGGGATGATGGGGGGGGATTATGCATTAATGATTAGGGCGGTTGTGCCATTCTGCAGTGAGTGCCCGAGCCTTTGGGTGGCCTGACCGGCAGGTGGACCAATGGTCAATGTCTCGTCTTAATAAACTATAATAAACTAGAACGATGCAGAAATACCTCCATCCTCAGATAAGTATGACTCCTATATTGATATGGATATGGATATATATATATATATATATATATATATATGTGTACAAGGTATTTCTGTAGCGCTAATTCCATTTCTACATTTATATGTCAATAGATTTCCTTTCCTCTATCCTACGTTATCAAGGGGGCAGATCAGAGTCGTAGTTAGGGTGTTCGACTCCCAACCAGAAGGTACTGAGTTTGACCCCTAGTCTCCGCAGCCCCAGAGAAAGAAGCCTAGTCCCTAACTGCTCCGTAGTATCATGTACAGTTTTGATCCATTCACTGTTGCTTAGATAAAGCATCTGCTAAAAATGCTAACTAATATTTATTATCAACAGTCATTTTCTCGAACCCCGGGCCCTGACTAACTTTTGGGTTCAGCAGCGCCCCCGGTGGTCTGATGTGGAGAAACACCCTGATGTGTCATAATACGTCCATATTGAAATGCAGAATCGCTATTAACATTCCAAGTTGTTAAATAATACTTTCAATCAATCACGGTGTCTAGATGTCCATTGTTAGGTGATGTCATAAAAAAAAGTCCCCCCACATTAATCGTCCACGCAACCCACTGTGTTGACATGTGTGTGACGCCTATAGACAGGGGGAAGGGAGTCAGGTAGAGTGGGAGAGAAGGATTGACGTTTGAGGATTATGATTATTTGCAGTTCTATAAAACCCCACTGAGCCCAAGACAAAATATATCAAACAAACTACCAGGACGGAGCCAAGAGTTTTCATGTTTGCACAAGATTTAGCGATGGGGGTGGAGAAGCAGTTGTAGGTTGTCAGAAACCTGTAAGGATGAATAAATCTGATGAAGGGCCTTAATTACGTGATTGCTGGCTTGGAAACCGTATCCCTGAAAATAGACAGAAAGCTCTGTGGGGAGGGAGAGAACTCCTACGCTCCTCACAGTAAGAGAATGACAAGTCCTTTTTTTATAGTCATTTTGAACGGTCTCTTTCCAATGTGTAGATTTCACCTTTAGTTCTCAATAGCTCAGCAGGTTACGAAGCGGCGTTCACCACACAAATGAAAAAAACAAAAAATGAACCCATCTTTTACAAATCTAAATCCTCTGTATGGAATGAATTGGATCAATAATAATAATGTAATATGTATTAGCCATTTGGTGGAGAATATCATAAGCATCCAAGAGTGTGCACATTTCTTAGCCTAAGGCCACAGTTTGGAATGGAATCCCTAATTTGGGCCGTGTTGCTATCCTTGAACCACAGAGCTACAAGAAGAGCCTCTATCTATATCACTCCACAGTCTCAGGTCAGGCTACAAATAGGGTTTCAAATATGGAAAGAATCCAATAAACTGGGAATCTTAATGGACAATAGGACAGAGAGTGGCAGCGACTTTCTCATGTGACCGATGCATACAGAGGATGTTAACATCGCTCAGGATAGATATTCAGAAAGGAGGGCCAGGAGTTCCAGCGGCCCTCTGCCTGCACACATTAGCACCTGAAGAGATGGAGGCTGAAACAAATACTCAGTGAGAGGTTGTTTTGCCCTTCTAAAAAAACAACAAACGTAGCTTTTCTGAAGCACGTTTCCCGGCAGAGTTCTGGAGCAGGAGGGCTCCCAATTGATTCTTACTCCCTGTGGCTCCTTCACAGTCTAATCAAAGTTAGGAAACAATGACACAGGTGTCCCTTGAAGATACTGCCGGAGCCATTACGTATTTAAATACAATGGGGCGCCTCCGAGGACGTATTCCACCTCTTCAAGTGCCACCTACTTCTCTCTACTGATTGAATACTAATGCTTGTTGCTACGGACTGCAAGTAAAAAAACTGTATTTAATATTCACACATTTCCTTGACACCATGTTCTCTGCTGTGAACGACAGATGCTAATAATAAAGTAGAAAAACGAATGTTGGAACTGAAAATAATACAAAATGAATGGTTCAGAAGGCGACAGCAATGTTGCCGTTTGCATACTTCCAATAGGATGTTTCCTTCTGTTAATGTTTGGTGTGTAGTTGTTGTGTTGTGGTGCTTATTCTCCTTCCAACAGTTCTTGTTTTGTTCAGGGGTTTTTTCCACCCAGTTTTTATCTCACGCGGTTATTCTGCTTGAGGCCCCTGGATATTCCCCCCCCCCCCGACTCTGAGTCCACATAACCCCTTTACGTGTTTACCTTGTGCAACTCAAAGCCTCACTCCACAGTATGCGGCCGGTGAATGTCTCCTCAAACCTCAACCTCCAGGCGGGGGGGGGCCATCGGAGCCCCAGATCATTCCCTCTCTCCCCCCACGCACCGCCGAAGATAAAGGTTAGCTTCAAACACAGAGCCAATGTGTGTGGTTGTCACATCATTCAGGTGTGTAACCTTTCTCGTTCGCTCTCTCTCCCTGTCTCCCTGTCTCTCCCTGCGCGGCCGCAGTCCTCTCAGTCCTCACATGCAGCATGCTTGTGTTCTTTTCCCTTTTTCCTTATTCCTCTTCCTCTCCATTGGACCCCCACCGCCTCGGGCCAAGGGTTTTGTCTGGCCCAATTGACAGTCAATGATGCAGTTTAGCTTTTTGTCTTTCCCTGGCCCGAGGACCGCGTATAATTGAGAAATCAGCAGGGCTCCCTTCCTCCCTCTTTCTCTCCTGCCTCCCTCCTCATCATCCTCCTCCCTCCCTCCCTCTCTCTCCTGCCTCCCTCCTCATCATCCTCCCTCCCTCCCTCCCTCTCTCTCCTGCCTCCCTCCTCATCATCCTCCTCCCTCCCTCTCTCTCTCCTGCCTCCCTCCTCATCATCCTCCCTCCCTCCCTCTCTCTCCTGCCTCCCTCCTCATCATCCTCCTCCCTCCCTCTCTCTCTCCTGCCTCCCTCCTCATCATCCTCCCTCCCTCCCTCTCTCTCCTGCCTCCCTCCTCATCATCCTCCTCCCTCTCCCTCTCTCTCTCTCTCCTGCCTCCCTCCTCATCATCCTCCTCCTGCGTCTCAAAGTCATCCGCTTACATACTGTGTTTCCACCCCCCCACCCTCCCCCCCCCCACACACACACACCCCAACAACAATCATCAGCTTAGCAGCTTAGCCATATTTGTACTTGAAGATTGTGCTCGGTGCCGTCTGCTGATCGGCGGCGGTACGGCCGTGTGTGAGAGAGAGGAGACACTGCTTTCCTGTTTCCGTGTGTTTGTGTTTGTGTGTGTTTGTGTGTTTTAGTTTGCGTACGCACGTAGGATAGCAGTCTGAGCTGTCGTTGATTTGATTAAAACCATTTACACTGAAGAACGAATCAGCGAGGTTAACGATCTCTTGAAAATAGTAGATGATGTCCTACGCAAAAGCAAAGAATTGCTTTATGCATCCTGTTATGATATTTTAGTCCAGGAAAGGCCGCCGAGACAGGATCGCTTTTAACTCACTTTATTTGGTTAAGGTTATTGGTCTATTGTCTATCGTCTATGAAACAAAAGGAGAGGGATCGTATATAACACGCGTGGAGCGTCTCTAAGCTTTACATCTAATCGATACGCCGCCCAAGAGATTCTGATTCTAAGATGGCGGAGTCCGAGTTAAATAAGAAGGTAGAGGTGGGCGTGTTCTGTGGTTTTAAAAGCCCGCCCCCTTTCATCTATGTATGATCAGCTGCTGCCTGGTTGTGCAGCAGTCTTAAGGCTTATGTTATGTTTACTCAGTATTGTGGCTATGGGAGAATATTATGGCTGAAATATGTTACAATCCTAACACCTGTTTCAGTTAGAAATGTGTGTTCCTCAGTGGAAAACACAATTTCAGTGAGAATTAATAATCAAGGTTGTGATAGCCGATCGGCAATAAAGGAGCAGACTTCAAAATGGGCGCCTCTTTCCACAGCCGGCAGCGCTGACTGTGATCAAAGGCAGATGGAGGAGATATGGAGCTGGTAGCTGTGCTGCCCTACGGCTTCACCGCGCTACCTGGGAAACATGAGACGCACGGGGTATATTTAGATAGTAAACATTATCAATATCATATGTGGGGGGAATCTGAAATGAGGGACCAGGGTCAAAATGTGTTTTAAAGCTTGTCCCTCAAACAGATAGCAGGGAATCAGTCATTAAATAGCACACAAAAAAGCCTGTATGTATGCTAGAAGAAAATAGGGTGTAATTACGTGTGCTCAATGACGTCGTCATAATCATAATGCAACATCTCCAAAGAGCTCCGCTCCTCACCCGGTGGCCCACTGTGAAGGCACCGTGTTCAAATCCAAGTTAGAGTGGCAAACATGCTGAGTCGGGGCTTTGCCTCCAGAATCCTGTGTCATCACTTTCCGGGGCTGGGTTACGGTGAGGAGTCAAGCCCTTGGAGAACGGAACCTTCTTCTTTCTATATATTTTTTTTAAAGAATAGCAAATTGTATTCTGAAATGGTTTCGGTCCCATCTGGCTCGGTGTCTTCTTGAACCGAGCCAGGAAACATTGCACAATATTTCTCAAGTAATTGTTGGTCAAAAAGTAGGTGAGTAGTCCGTCCGGTCCTTTTGTACCGATAATACGTTTTCTATAAGGCACGTGGTTTTTTCTTTGCCAATTCAAAGTCTTGGTCCGGGAGGATACAGTGTAGCATTATAATACTGCCTTTTTGGCAGATTGTTACCCTCAATCATATTCCCAAAGCTGAAACAGGGTTAGTCAGTTAGCTCAATATGAATCAGCTTCATCCCACTACACACGCCGACCGACCCCCAGACCCCTGACTCACACCAGAACAGGTTGTTAGAATTTTATGCTGACAGGCCGCAGAAGGCCCGTGAATGAATAAAATAGACGAAAGCGCCACAGTTGAGCTCTTTAACTATTAACAAAATGCTATACATTTTTTTTCATGTCAGCGTTTGATAAGTAGGGATCAAAGAGGCGGGAGCTCACAGTCCTGTATCCCTACTTAACAGGGGCAGCGCCGACGACTTAATTACCTGAATGCATACACTTGCAGATTCTGTTACAGGGATGGGCGCTTTGGAAAAGTCTCCCAACTTGTCTAAAGAGGGTTACAGAGGAGTTGAGTGCCAAGTCGTATAGAAATCCACTGTAGCAGCCGATGTACAAATCCTCATCCATGTGAGAAATATAAATGAATTCATCATTTTTACAAATGATGAATATGAATGATTCATAAGAAGAATTGTGTTCGTACAGAAAGTTAAATAACACCCCCGTAAACACATTAGACATCCATCATTTCATACATGTCTCAATTTAGCCCCCCCCACCCCCCCTCGGGAGTTGAGAGTTCTTAGGAGGGGATGGGGGTGTTATCTCCATGGTTACGTTCCACGTCACCTTGTGACTTTCTTTTATATCTAGCTAGTATGCATTGTTGATAATGTTATAGTAGGCAATGTAAGAAATGTGCCTAACAACGTGATTTAAAGGATCCCCAGACGAAGCTCCACACATCCTCACAAACACATCCTTGCATACATCCACACACACATCCTCACAAACATACACACACACACACACACACACATATCCTCACATACATCAACACACACATCCTCACACACATCTTCACAAACATCCACACACACACACACACACATCCTCACAAACATCCACGCACACAAATCCACCCACTCACACAAATCCACACACACACACACACACACACACACACACACACACACACACACACACAGGCCGTGGTGTAAGCCTCCCCTCTCGACATCAGCGTCACTTTGTTGTGACCTCGTCACAAAAATAACTGGACCCGAGTTTGGATTCTTTTTCAATGGCAGGTTGGTCGGGAATGTCAAATACCGGATGTTTTATCTTAATTACGCTATTATTTTAGTAGCAGTTACAAAATAGCACAGATTACTATGTCTAAGATCACAAAAGGCCTTGAAGGAGTTGACATGGGAATGGAGATAATAAGAGTCAGACAGCGATTACCCCGCTGTTAACAGAGGATGAGTTAAAGTTGATGATAATGGTCTGAGACAGAGTCAGAGCCTCGCTGGAGCCCCACACTACAGCTGTCTTCATGGATATAAGAAAGCACTGGTACCGTTTCTCTATCCAGCCCGCTACCTCTGAAACAAAAAACCCTTCCCAGATCTCTTGCTGAGAAGCTGCTTGTAGAGAGGGAGAGCGAGCCAGAGAGAGGGAGGGAGGGAGGGAGAGAGTGAGAGGGAGGGAGGGAGGGAGTGAGAGGGAGGGAGAGAGGGGGAGAGAGTGAGAGGGAGGGAGGGAGGGAGTGAGAGGGAGGGAGGGAAAGAGGGGGAGGGAGAGAGGGGGAGGCAGGGAGGGAGAGAGGGGGAGGGAGGGAGGGAGGCAGGGAGGGAGAGAGGGGGAGGGAGGGAGGCAGGGAGGGAGAGAGGGGGAGGGAGGGAGGCAGGGAGGGAGAGAGGGGGAGGGAGGGAGGCAGGGAGGGAGGGAGGGAGATAGAGCAGCCATTGACGTGTAGCGGGTGAACGGCTATAGACAGAGAAAGCGCTGATGATGCGATTGAGTGTAATCCTCTGGCGTTTACGTGCTAATCTTCCAATCTGAAAGGTGAGCGATAGCGCCGCTGCCGTTTCCTCCAGTTAAAACACAGTAGCTTAAGGCACCAACAACCACCAAGGCAGTGGTGTACGGAGGAGGAACCTGACGCCTTCTGCTTCACAGATTGATGTGCGGGGATATAAGCTGCAGCCGTAGGGTTTTACTACCGCAAAGCCTGAACTTGATTCTATCCACTGTCTATTCACTCCGTCTCTTACAGGATTATGATAAATAATACACTTATAAAATACTACATATTTTTCTAAAAGCTGGTAGATATGTGGTTACTATAAAATGCTATACCATGATACCATATATATATATATATATATGTATATATATATATATATATTTTATCAGAGAGAGCCGTCTACTACTGGAAGCGATGGTTCGGAACACAGGAAGGGAATCAGAGCAAAGGTACAAATACGGGAGGCAACAGAAGAGTGCAGGGGTCAAAGGGTCGAGATGCGGTCCAGAGGATAGTCTATAGATGACTGGGAAGTTAATGCTGGGACATGGAGGTACTAAGACGAACTGGCACAGTAGGAGGGGAACACACTGACTAAATACAGTAGGAGGGGAACACACTGACTAAATACAGTAGGAGGGGAACACACTGACTAAATACAGTAGGAGGGGAACACTGACTAAATACAGTAGGAGGGGAACACACTGACTAAATACAGTAGGAGGGGAACACTGACTAAATACAGTAGGAGGGGAACACACTGACTAAATACAGTAGGAGGGGAACACACTGACTAAATAAACTAAATGTAAAATGTATGTATGTATTTGTGAGAAGAGAGTCATATATATATACAGTATATATATATATATATATATATAAATCCATAAATCCATTTGTGGATCCTTCTCTGTTCATTCATTATTAATGAGACGGTACTGACCCCATACCCCCCCTCTAGGGACGGCCCCTGACGTCCCAGGCCGGTCAGGAGGACGGCGGTGGGAATCAGGGGAGAGTCGAGACCCAAGACCTCTCCTCTGGACCGCAGCCCTCCCAGTCGACCCGGTATTGACGGCCACGGCCACGGGCCGGAACGCCAACAGCCGTTTAACGTGTAACACGGCCTCCGTCGATGAGGGGGGGGGGGGGGAGAACCAGAACCAGTGGGCTCTGCTTGGCCAGCTTAACACGTGCATCATGGATTGTTGGCTGAAGCTCCACGGCCCTGGGGAGTCTGACCGCCGCAGGGTTTATTACCTCAGAGACCAGCAAGGGGCCCACATATAGCGAGGAGCCAAGCTGCAGACTCCACGCGGAGCGCGAGGTCCCGGGTGGATAACACTTCCTGGCCGGCTCAGTTTGATGGAGCGGGGGGGTGGGTGTTAGTGAGCCTCTGTTCTCTCAAAGCGTGCTGCGTTACTGAGAAACACCTGCTGGGCCCGGTTCCAGGTGCAGCGACCGCAGCGGACCAAGGTCAGAGTCAAAGGAACGGGCTGATCGAGCCCCACTGAAGAGGGGAGAGACCAGGAGAGCAAGGCATTGTGGGCGCACTCGACCCAGATGAGGTTTTTCTTTCCAGGAGTCGGATTAAGGGGGACCAGGCAGCGCAGAGCAGTCTCCAACTCCTGGTTAAGCCGTTCAGTCTGGCCGTTGGACTGGGAGTGATAACCGGAGGAGAGACTGACCGTAGCCCGCAGTAGAGAGCAGAAGGAGGGACCGATTGGAGACCTCATCCGACCGCACATCCCTAGGAGACGTGCAGCCGAAAGACATTGGATCAGAGGGCAAATATGGGCAGAGGAATGAAGTGCACCATCTCAGAGAATCACCACACCTTCTGAAGGGGGTAGGGCCGTGAGAAACAGCGGGCTAAGGAGGCTGGGAGGAGAATACGGCAGGCTTGGAATTTCGTCATTTTAGGGGCAAGGCCATTTGGCCTTCCCGTTCACATTTTTCACAAGGGCGCATGACAGGGCACAAAGGCTGTTTGGTTATATTACGCTGGTTTTACTTTTCAGATTAATACCTTAACATTCTCATTCACCAAGAAACATTAATTATGTATTAAAACATTTGTTTTCATTTATTTAACATATATTGTAAAACATTGCATTTAGAGAGGGAGAGAGTGTGTGTGTGTGTGTGTGTGTGTGTGTGTGTGTGTGTGTGTGTGAGAGAGAGAGATAATGTGAGTGAGAGAGAGGCTGAAACAGTGTGCAAAGCCTGGCCATAGAAGTGAGAAGTTACAGACAAATACTGCTACAGAAAGACAACAGCCACCACTGTGACCTAAACACAGAAGTATCAGAGATACACTTTCTCCTGACACAGTGCAGTGCACAATATATTAAATATATTAGAAATAACCTTTTTGGAAAATGACAAATTAACCTGTTTTGAAAAGATGGCAAAAGCACCTATTTTGAAAAGATGGCAAAATGAATCTCCTGCCTGAGTTCATCCAAGAGTAAAGAATATAAATAGTTTCTTAAACGTATACGTTAAGTTCAGCCATAACCCACATAAGTCATGTATTATATCAAAACCACTTAGCAAGAAAAATACTAGATTCAAAGCTGTTTCAAAGCAAATTATTTGCGTTACTGTAAAAAAAAAAAGTAGCTTTGTAGATGCGTGTATCGTTGTGAGATTCTTCATTAAATTAGAGTTGCTTACAACGGATGTCGACAAAGTCTTTGCTGCTGGACATAATGTTCACTTTGCAGGCACGTTCTTGCCTTTGACCTCAATTAATTTGAAGCAGTGCTTATATCTCCACCTTGAAAATGGCAACTTTTCATCTGATTGCTCCGGACTCGCCATTTCTACTGCTTCATTGAATCTGTTTGGTGTTTGTGTGTGCGTGTGCGTGTGGCACGCGTATCCTGGCTTGTGTGTAAAAACACTGGCTCCGATTGGCTACCATGAAACATGACTCTGCCTTAGCCAATAATAATCGCTTATCTCTTTGTTAAACCAGCCGGTCTCCTCACTATCAGTTTGTGTGGAGCCAGGGGTGCGTTCGGATTACGCAGTTTATTCAATCAATTCATAGTAACGCACCGCATTTAACTGTTAGTAACGGTAACAGCGTTGTAACGACGGAAAAAGTAATTAGTTAGATTACCCCATTACTGAAAAAATAACAGTGTTACCTAACACTGTTATTTTAAACTGCGTTACCTAACGCCGTTATTTTAAACAGCGTTATTACAAACACTGCTGAGGAGGCTGGTTGACGTTCTTCTTTCATGTGATGTTGATACTTCACCAGCGCGGCTCGCGAAGTTGCGCAAGTTTTATTTTGAAACAATCACAGCAGAGCAATCGCTCTGATCCACAGACACGAGACTAGCCTACTGCGCGCACTAGGATGGCCGTAAAAGCCCACAACGCGTCACTAGCGTTGTTTACACTGTAACTTTGACAGGGGCACAAAGGCCACCTTGGCCGTAAATTGAACATTTTTTCACAGGGCATCAAGGCTAAAGTGTGGGGCAACGACGGCCATGGCCGTCGTGAAATTCCCACTCTGGAATACGGTGTGACCCCAATCCAGGGACACACTGGACGGGTAGCGACGTACTCTCCCACTACCCTCTCCATGGTCGGCCACAGGAAACGTTGCCTGATGACCAATAGGGGCCGTCGTACCCCTGGGTGACAGAAGAGGAGGGAGGTACATGCCCAATGAATCACCTGGGAACGGAGAGAAGACGGCACAAACAACCTGTTTGGGGGGGTACCAGCCGGTACATTAACGTTAATCCCAGACTGTCTGAACATCTCCTCAATGCCCCAGATGACGGCCCCAATCCAACATGGGCATGGCGGACAATAGGTAATTGGATCATTCTTCATATGAATGAGTGATGTGGCTCAACAGTGTCGGTGATGGCGTCTTGAAATATCACTGTGACAGAGGAACAACACGTTATCCCAGCTCAGTAACCAAGCTACATGTCAATATTGAATTATTCAGGATATACAGGCTGAGTTTAAATTGTGGTTTTCCTTTGGCCTGGAAATATCAATGGTAGGAGCCAATAGGGGGAACAAAGACAATGTGTACACAATAACAGACTGCAGCGCTCGCGTGCTGGTGAGAGAGGCCAGACAGTTTGGTATGATTGGTAGACCCTCTCCCTCTGGTTAGTCACCACAGTGCACTTTAACAGTTTGAATTACAGTGCATTGCTTTTGTGTCATGTATTCTTGGAACCATGAGAAGAATATTTTTCAAAGCCTTGTCCTGGAAACGTATTACCAAATATGTATATATATAAAATATATTTTAAGTAATTCTTTGCATAAATGTGTTTATATCCATTATTTTTTTATCCATTTTGTATCCAACCTGGTTTACCTCGTGGCAACAGTTCAAATGTGCTGTTGGGGAGATTTAAGAGCTTTAATCAGAGTGTAAATTTAGAAACATGCCCTAGCCATTGGTCAGCTGTTAGCCTTTCCATCCTCTCACATGGATGTACTACCAATAGCACTCAAACTGGCAATTACCTCAGAAATGTGTGTGTGTGTGTGTGTGTGTGTGTGTTTAAGAGTGTGAGGGAGTGTTGAAAGAGTGTGAAAGCACATGGCTTCAGCATCACATGATGTTAACCATTGCTGGTTGAAAATGATCAATACTGTTCTCACTTCTCCGAATGGCTCTCTAGAATTAAACCAAACGTATCTAAAACTCCAGTCAGGAATAGAAAGAAAAACAACGTTCTCCCAACAGGATGAAATAACAAACGCTGCTTATGAATAGACCAACTATAATACAAACCTCCACAATAAGGCACTTATCCGCCCATTAACCCTAAAAAAAACAGCGCTGGGGGAGAAACAACAGAGTAAAAAATAACAAGTTAATGTTTTCTGTCCCATGCATTATTGACTCTGGGGTTCACCTTGGCATATTACTTCAGGAGATTAAAAGAATAATTTCATAGCTGGTAAAAAAAAATCAGCACACACAACCTGTACACACATACTTGTACTCCGAAGGGAAGTGAATTATTTATTGTAATCTGGCAATGTGAGGTTGTTTATCACATATTAATGTGATACATCAGGGAAGTAATTCTGCTCTGGCGCACCACAAGCAGTTCCACTCACTAGGTGTCAGGGAGAACGCTCTATCTCTAAGGATTCATGGGGCTGTAATCTGAGAGGAAGCTAATCTACACCTGCAGCGTTCTGTCAGAGACTCTGGCTCCGATTACCTGCTAAGACTCTGTGTGACTATGTGCAGATAAATGGCTCCCGTATAGATATTCCCAGAACAGCCATTTTTGAAGCGCTTGGCGTACTGAGAGAAAAAAAAAAAAAAGTTTCTATGGAATATGTTGATTGTTGTTCCGTTTGTAAGGAGCCAGGGGGGAGCAGTAGTTATCCCCATTAGTACGACAACAGAGGGGAAATTACAAGAATGTGGGCGGTGTTCAATTCTGATTTAAGAATCGAATTATGATTCCAAGACGCCCTCACACACACCGTCTAACTCTCGCCATGTGAGGAGACGTTCAAGAGGAGAGGTGAGAGAGATGGCCTGATCGATGAATAAATTGATAGCTAAAGAGACGGACAGACCAACAGATCAATAGACCAACAGACAGATGCGACAGACACACGGACAGACAGGTACGTCCAATGCGGTTTTCAGTCTTTCTTTCCCATTGTGTGCAGCGCTATGTTGATAACAAAAAAACAATGAAACAAGCGAGGCGTTGGTGACAGAGGAGTTAATTTCCAGGGGGGTCGGCCCTCACTAGGTGGGCAGACGATGTGTCACCAGTTGCTCCAGAGACACGGCTAAAAGTTCTACGATGAGAGATTGCCTTTAGGCTCATTAGTGGGAACAGCTGGTTGGGTAATGAACAGGAAACAGGATGTCAAGAGGTTCAGCCAGGCATCCCCTGAGATACGTACCCAGAGTATATCATTGAAAAGAAAGATGAATGTTGATCCATTGGAACTTTACTGCCTTTTAATGGCTGAGGCACAGGAATGGATGGCTGTCTCTAGCTGTACAATCAAGTAGCCAATACAACGGGAAAACACACACAGTCAAATTGAAGGATCCACTACTGTCGTATTATGATGCAACATGCATAGGTTATGGTTTTTCATATTTGTTTACATTTCTTATTGTCCCATTATTACATTACATTATTATTCTTCTCAATGCTGTGCATTGACTTGCATGGGCCTTCCCGACTTCCGGCGGTGAATTCTTTTTCAATAATTGACCGTTGCTAAGCATATAATGACCGCTGACAAGGAAAGTGGATTTTCTGCCTCTGATTCACGTCTTTCGTATCACTCCACAAGTAGTCCGGTAACTTATCAACCCCAGCATATTCGGTTGCTAAGCGACGTCAACGTCTTTGGCGGACTATTTCTCTGCTGATCAACACAACAAATGCTGGTAACAAATAAATTGTAAAAAGACGCACCGTGAAAAGTTATTTTTTCGTTATGGCAAGTAGCCATGTAATAAGCAGGATAATGTATAGAACGTTGCCAGTCATTATCTAAAATAAGCCCCTTCAGGGCGAAGCAAGACACCTCAGCATTGCGTCGGTGTCCAATTCGCCCTGTCAGGGCTTATTTTCCCGATAATGACCGCATTCTATATATTATCCCTTGAATAATCTTTCATTCTGAGCTTCACAGCCCTGGCTGGGGGGGCGGGACTGTCTCTGATTATGAGATTGCATAAGTCCTCCACAGGGACGCTGGCCTGCATGGATATCAGCAGTGAACCCAGAAGCTCATCGGATGACCCATATGTATCTTAAGCGCCCGAGCAAACCTGCATTAGCTACAGTCGCGGTCGACATAGAACTGGCCATTTCTGTCACCTCTTTCGTTTTCATTTCAATGTATGTTGCGTTCAAACCAAATCCATTCGCAAACCCATGGCCTCGCCATGCGACCACATTGATGCTATCTGTGTGTTAGCTCTGTGTTATCTGTGTGTTCTCTGTTTTATCTGTTTTCAGGGTATCTTACTGGTATATACTGTGTTTGATTTAATTCAGTTAAATTGCAGAGATATGGAATCAAAACATTTTTTCCTCTCACCTATGCCATGATTTGAGTTTAAGATCCTTAGCTTTGATTGTTACCAAGCGTCTTGTCCTGTCCCATGCCATGTTGTTAGTATATATTGTTGCTTATTATCCACCCCTTTCAAAAGCTTGTTTCCAGAAAAGTAACGTATGATAATAGAGGCCAGGACTATGGAGTCCATTTATCATAGGAAACAATATTTCATTTCACTGGGGTACGGAGGAACAGAATACAGTATAGTGTGATTGGTTTACATTCTCTCAATCGGCACTCAGCATTCCTATGTCTTGGATGAATAAGGCTGAACCAATGTAGCCTGCCTGTCCACCACCGTGAATCTGGATGAACCCTGTGACATCAGGGGTGTCTGTGGGTGAACTACGGGCACTTAGTCATCACTTCAAACTCTCAAAAAGACTTGTATCAATGGCTTTAACTTATCTGACTGCTTGCGCAACTGCTACGGCTGCATTTTCCCAAACCACCACCTCATCTTGCATAAACTTTCTTAACTTATGAACTCTGAAACTTTATTGCCAGTGTAGATGTACACTGTAGTGTACCGCTTCATTGGCAACAGACAGTTGGGTGGCAATGTTAAATAGTGTAATGTTAAACAGTAAGCAAATTGTCATGGACAACAGTCAGTAAACAAAAATAATTCTGAAACAGTGGAGTTCAGAGCAGCGGTGGGTAGGGCGGTGTTGGGGTGGTGTTGGGGCGGTGTTAGGGTGGTGTTAAGGCGGTGTTGGGGTGGTGTTAAGGCGGTGTTGGGGTGGTGTTAGGGCGGTGTTAAGGCAGTGTTAAGGCGGTGTTGGGGTGGTGTTAAGGCGGTGTTGGGGTGGTGTTAAGGCAGTGTTGGGGTGGTGTTAGGGTGGTGTTAAGGCGGTGTTGGGGTGGTGTTAAGGCGGTGTTGGGGTGGTGTTAGGGTGGTGTTAAGGCGGTGTTGGGGTGGTGTTAAGGCGGTGTTGGGGTGGTGTTAAGGCAGTGTTAGGGTGGTGTTAGGGCGGTGTTGGAATGGTGTTAGGGCGGTATTGGGGTGGTGTTAGGGCGGTGTTGGGGTGGTGTTAGGGTGGTGTTGGGGTGGTGTTAGGGCGGTGTTGGGGTGGTGTTAAGGCGGTGTTGGGGTGGTGTTAAGGCGGTGTTGGGGTGGTGTTAGGGCGGTGTTGGGGTGGTGTTAAGGCGGTGTTGGGGTGGTGTTAGGGCGGTGTTGGGGTGGTGTTAAGGCGGTGTTAGGGTGGTGTTAGGGCGGTGTTGGGGTGGTGTTAAGGCGGTGTTGGGGTGGTGTTAAGGCGGTGTTGGGGTGGTGTTAAGGCGGTGTTGGGGCGGTGTTGGGGTGGTGTTAAGGCGGTGTTGGGGTGGTGTTAAGGCGGTGTTGGGGTGGTGTTAGGGTGGTGTTAAGGCGGTGTTGGGGTGGTGTTAGGGTGGTGTTGGGGTGGTGTTGGGGCGGTGTTAGGGTGGTGTAAGGGTGGTGTTTGGTGTTTAGAGCCTTGACTCCCTGTGCAGTGAATGCCTCTGGGAGAAATGCAGCACACCTTAAACAGATAAGAGAGCCACTTTTAAAGCATCCTGTTGGTTCTGAGTGAGTGTGTGTGTGTGTGTGTGTGTGTGTGTGTGTGTGTGTGTGTGGTCTGGCATAAACACATCTTTGCTAGACAAATCATCAACAAGCAGCTGGATGAAACTACAGGAACGTGACCCATGTCTCCTCACCACCGCTATCCAACGACCTCTGCGATCCAACTCACACACACAAATCCTTTCTAAAGAGAAACCACAACGCTGTAACAGAACGTGATCCTGTATAGAATGTAACCTGATCCTGTATAGTATGTAACCTGATCCTGTATAGTATGTAGTAGTATGTATACAATCTTTATGTATAATAGCAGATGTATGACGATGAGTGTGTCATTCCTAGGACTGGCCATTGGGAGCACCAGGAGTTTTCCCTTCTAAACGGTTCGCATCCTGAAACAAAACACATTAAATATCAAAAATATATATACGTTATATGCTTGTTTTTGCCAGCAGTCGTTCCAGTGAACTTGGGGCAGGCCAGGCCAGTGTTTCTCGATGTGCCTGAGCGATAGTTTGAACGCAAACTGTTGAGTATAACAGGCGTTTGAAGATGGACGTGAAGAAGGAGGAAGGCAGAGAGGGGAGAGAGAACAAGTGAAGAAAGGCCCTGGGAGGAGATGCCCCCACATGTCACAAAATTGACAGACATGTTTTTATGCACGGGACCACCAGGTTAGTCAGTGATAACAATAAACATGCTAGCTGGCTCATAGAAGTGCATACCTGCACGGCGTGAATGTGCGCGCCACACGCGGTTGCCTATATGTGTCAGACTATTCGTGCTACTGGTACAGTATTGTTGAAAGGTCTGTTATTTAATGTGTTGGTTAAAGAGCTATTTTAACTTTTGATGGGTAGTTTATCGGTAAACTGCATAGGGCAATACGTCTTGCTCTGTTCTTTGAATAAGTGGAGTGCTTGACTGTTTTATAATAATGGTACATTGAAATATGTTCTAGCGAAAAATGTGCTCTAGTGTTTTTCTTTTGTAAGGTAGAGGAAGAAGCACCGCTAGCAGTAGCAGTGAGAGGAGAAGGAGAGAAGCCCACGAGTTCACAGCTACCTGCAGGCTCAAGACATTTATTGTACATTCATATTAGAAAATGTATACAGTTTAGGGTATTTTTATTACTAGGTACTCAACTGAACATGGAGTTGTGCTCTCGCTCTGGCCCCTTGATCGGTGGGAAGGGAGCGGTGTGCTGCTAGTTACGCGGGAGTCTTTGGAGACAGAGATGTGTGTCTAGCAGCCAGCGCAATGAAGAAGGTGCACAAACGTCCCCAGAATGCAGTAAATTAAGTCTTTGTGACTACATTTGTCCTGGTGGGGGGCCCCCAGACCCCTGCTTAAACAGGGGCCGACTTGGGCAGTATTTCACGCTATGTTTTCCGACCTGAATCCTCTTCCCAGTCCTGCCCTGGTCATACCTCTCTATTTTCATGTAATTTTTAAATCTATGCGATGTATAGGGATCAGGTCTTTTTCCATTAAGACATTGTGCGATAGTGAATTTGCTTAAAGTACATGCAATACTGAGACCTCTATCAGGAGGAAATTAGGTGTACATGCATGGGCAGCCTGGCAGTTACAAATGCCTGCCCTAACCTTTGTCAATGGCCGTGGCCATCGGGCCCACTATCGAATTTATAATTAACTTGTGGGAAAATGTAGGCATTTTTCTATTAAAAGAGACATCTTGTCAATTACTGAGCTGGTGCAGATAGTCAGTGAACTTCCTGTTGGAAGAGAGGTCAATAGCTATGTGTAATGAGTAATTGACTCAAGGAAGAGATCAGCTCAGGCACACTCTGTGGTTTTGATCAAGTAGCAAACTGTGATTTATTCCTATATCCATTTCTCGCTCATTTTCCAATGTGTTATGGAAAATCAGGCTTGATTTGAGTTGGGGCCAATCCATCACGGGAAAGGAGTTAAGTAAATGGAGTTTAAATGGAGGGATGATGACAAGAACATGGCTTTTTGAATATGAACAATGTCACATACAGAGACTAACGATCTGCTGGAATGAACATTGTCCTTTAACAATTGGCTAATGTTCTCAGCCATCAATGATCACAGTGCACATGAGCTAACAAGCAACATGAGTCGTATAAGTAGGTGCTATAAATCATCCAAAATAGGTGACTGAAAATAATAGGGCACACCGGCATGTACATTGCAGGGATAATAACAAAAAAACAATGCTTTTTTTTAACAAAGGTAATTGTAAAACAATGTAAACCATTTGAGAATAAATGGATTCTATTATGTTAATTAGAGCCTAGATTGCAGACATAATTCATTCAGCTTTTCGGGTAATACAATGAGTTATGATCTGAAAGATACCCATTAGGCCAAGATAAAGCCAACAACTAAGTCCACATCAGGTATTCCAAATAAAACGAAGTTGGGCCAATTAGTTAGTAGTCAGGATTATATGGAGCGATGCAAAATGTAAACGAAAAAAATGTCTCAGGGCCTCAAGTCTTATCAAAATTATAATGGCCTCTGGGTCCTAGCTGGAAGATCTTATCATCCACACCAATGTTTACCTGGTCAGAAAACTGCAAAAGGGAGGTGGGTCGTTGGGTGTCCTTGAACAGAGTGGAATAACACGTCATGAATGAATAAATCTACTTCAAAACACTGGGGATTCATCTTCAGGAGAACTGCTCAGAACCAGTGGGATCCTTACCGAGATGCTAGGACCCAGACTGAAGAGGCTCTGGAGCACGCCACACAGCTGCTCGGCCCAGGCTTTAAGCCCCTTGGTTCCATACCAACGGAGACTTTACCCCAGATGCTCGGGTCCTCCAGATTCTTGTGGGGTGGGGGGGTGGCAGGAGGGTTCCTACTGATGGAGACGTTACTGCAGGCTCGGAGGGGGATGATGGGGGACGTCATTCAAGCAATCCCCATGCTTACCCTATAATTTATATCCCCCATGTCGCGGATAAAACATACGTGATGTAGTGCCCCTTTTTCCTTTGTCCCAGGGAACCACACCTCTTCCTTGCATTTACATGAGAGTCCCGGGCCTTGAATTTATGACAGAATTTATAAGCTGGAACATGCTCTGGATTCTGCGTTTAGTTTCGTGAGGTTAATATCCAGGAGAGTAGAACATGAAATATGAAGGGGGCAATGGTTGAACAAGTAAAATAATTCATAAGCGGGCATATAGAAATAAATAATGTAGGGGGTGGTGAGATTGTTTTTTTGGAGACACGTTGCCGTTCAGCGGCTAGTCCTGCTGATTGAATATTAATAGAGAAAACGATGACTAATGCCAGGGAAATACAGTCCATACCACCGCTTTGATTAGGGGTTCTGGGCCTTAAAGCATATACAGCTTTGTAATTGCAATACATTTGTTTGTTCTGCGTGCCCAGTGTAATAGAAAAAACTAACACACACACACACAGAATTTGAATAAGTTCACTTGTCATAATCAAAACCAGATTCCAGTCTTAATCCTTCTTTGTAGCTAGGGCAAAAAAAACCTCTCAATTCCATGTGATCCAGTCAAATTGAATCCTTATGTAGGATATCAGCTTGATAAAACATATTAAATTTGATAAAGTACCATGGGGCTTCAGGCTGATTAGCATGCATGTTCGGAGAGGCTTCAGAAGGCTTGAGATCTCAAGAGCCCCAAAAAGAGAAATGGATTGAGGTCACCATCACTTCCTGCTGCCATCCTCTCCATTAGACAGGGAAGAACGACGAGGACTGGCGACTTACATAAAACAAAATATCTCACAGAAACGGGGAGTAATTAAATTCATTTCAATGGGAGATAGTGAAAGCCTAAACCAAGCTTTCCATGAGGAGGAGCAATAAGCAGACTTCACGTGAGGTTGGAGTCGTTCCAATCTCTGCCCAAATGTGAGATGTGTAAGCATATTTTGTTAATCTAGACAACTGTTTAACATGGATGCTTTAGGTCTGTGTGATGTGGCGCCTGCACTGTGTTGAAAGCACCATGTATAATTCTCTGCGAAGAGTAAAGGCTAAGACTAAACGCTTTTGACAGATCCCAGCAGGTAAAAGTTTGGAAAGCTCTGGGGGGATATGGAGTTTGCCGTGGTCGATAGCACATTTCTAAAGGTTAGGAAAACACTCATTGCACCCAAAATGTTTGTCCCATAAAGCAAGGGCAAGATCTTAGAAAACTATTTTCATGTTTCATTATCGTTGGGATCCAAACCTGTTATGTATCTTGCCTAAAAACATATATAAATTATAGCATTTTGTATTTAAATATGTTTAATTATTTTGTTATGTTGTGTCCTGCTGTGATTTGTACGGTCTGTGATTTCTAAAGTTATTGTTGCCGGTACATGAGACCTTAGGGAGCAAATAGGTCCAAAGAGAGGTACATTCACTTCCAAATGAATCCATCAGTCACTAGGTTCAGCTAAGTTAAGCACTTTTTTCAACTGTTAGGTCGAGTTAAAATGAGACCTGGCTGAATGAGAGATCACACATTGACTCTCTAAACATTGAGGGATACCGACTCATTAACAAAAATAGATCAGATAAAATTGGAGGTGGTGTTTGTTTATATGTGAGGTCCAAGCTCAACGCCAGAGTGTGTGAGGATTTGATTATTGATGATGGCCTATCCCAACTCATTATTTATGTGTCCAACAGATCATAATGAAATCGGTACGATCATTGGGAACATGAAAAGCTCAAGAACATATGGAGTTGATGAAATTAGTACTGTTATCCTTAAGGCTATTACGAATTTCATTGTAGAGCCTGTTGCTTACTGTGTAAACCTCTCCCTGTTCTATGGGATTGTACCAAAACTTTCAAAAACAGAAAGAATCATTCTAATCTATGAATCGGAATATAACAATTACATAAACAACTAAAGACCCATATCAATCCTGCCTACACACAGGTATTTGAGAAGGTAGTGCACAAGAGGCCGAGAGGCTATTTAGATAAATGTTACATACTTGTCCCCTCTCAGTACGGCTTTAAAAGACAAAGCAATTCCTGCATGGCTATCCTTAATCTCCTAGAAAACATCAGTCATGCCATAGACGACGACAAACAGGCTATTGGGATATTTCTGTATCTATCAAAAGCATTCGATACCATCCATTTCAATATCTTACTTAGCAAGCTGCAGCATTATGGGATCAGAGGGATTAGAGAGCAGTTCGTATTTATAAATTACCATAAATCAGTACAGAAAACTCTTGGGGTCCCCCTGGGATCCATTCTCGGGCCTCTCCTGTTCACCTTTTATATCAATGACCTAGTCTAAGCCTCTGATGCCTTCCATGAAGTGTTATTTGCAGATGATACCCACTTGATCCTGTCTCACAAAAATCTTCTTGTCTTGCAGGAAACTGCAAACAAGGAGTTGTTGAAAGTGGACACTTGGTTTAAGTGCAACAAATGATCACTAAATATCAATAAAACAAACTACATTATATTTTGTTCAACAAAGAAGTAATGTGGAAAATACCTGTCTCTCTATCAATGGTCAGAAATGGCTAGAAATGTATGAATTTATCAATTTCCAAAGACACATTGATCAATTATTAAATAACCTTTCCAAATATGGTGGACTATTTTTCAAAATAAGACATTTCCTCCTACTTTCAGCGCTCCTTACACTTTATAAGTCTTTGTTTCAACCCCACATCACCTACTGCAATATTATCTGGTGCAATACATTCCCTAGTCATCTGTTAAAGTTACAGTCCCTTCAGAAAAAAATTATACGTACAATATCCTGGTCAAATTACAATGATTCTACAGCTTCACTGTTCCACTCATATGGTCTCCTCAAGCTTCCTGAAATCAACACTTATCACAATGCATGCACTATGTACCAGGTGGTAAATAACATGAACACCCGCCTATATGAGCTTGTACCAATCTCTTGTCCACTGCACACACACTTTACCAGGAAAAAACAAATGATAACTGGCAAAGTAAGAAAACTGAAGAGCACTAGCCTGAGTATTGTTTCCAGGGGACCACAGATATGGAACAAGTATGTTTAAGACCTAGTGTTGTCAGTATGTCCTCGAGATGTATCTGATTCTCCTTAGTGTGTGTGTGTGTGTGTGTGTGTGTGTGTGTGTGTGTGTGTATGTTGGGTGGGGGGGGGGGGGGGGGGGGGTCATGGGTCCCCGCTATAAGCAATTCTTGCTTCCTAGGGTTCGCTTTTTCATCATGCCGTCTTTGTTGCTGTTGTCGCTGAGTGTTGGATGTATGTATTGTGTTTTGTTTTGTTGTGCTCTCGTATTGTCCTGCACTTGAATGAATAAAAAGAAAAATCTATATATATTGCTCCACTGGAGCTGCTGGATAAAGGTGAGACGGGACAGAAGACAGACAGCGGAGGCAGCTGTTGTGTAGCAGGAGAAGGGAGGGAGCGCAGGCCACACTTGGAGCCAGCGCCACACATATCTTACCTCGCTCGTACCAGCAAACCAAACTCAATACCAGCTAGGGCTGCAGGATTAATATTAAAATCGCGGCTCATAACTCTATGGTCACATTTCTAGATTACAACGATCTGGCTGCAGGGTTAGGGTTCACCTCCATCAAAACAAGCGCTCCTGCTTTCTCCCTCAAGCAGTGACGATGCAGTTTCGCCCTGTGATGCAGAGCAGCAGAAAACCGGAGGAAATAAACCAAGAGAGACAGTCTGACAGTGTGAGAGAAAAGGAAGGAAGGAAGGTTGTGTAAATAATAAAGACAAATTAATCCAGAAGAAACCCCACTGACGATGGCAATGAGAACGAGACTCCACTCGTACTGGAGAAAGAGTCACATTCTGTGGATGTGTATTAGAAGTGTATGGAGTTCAGACAAGACAATGGAAGTCGATCTCACATACATTGCCAGCAGTGGTTTGCCATAGTAGCAGCACCCCAGGGTAAATGTCATTTCAGATTCAACGTGATTGTTTGTTGTGAGCTGAATGGAAGCAGACTCACAAGAGGCCATTTTGAGAGAAAAAAATACATTTAATTGTTGACACCTCTAGCCTGCCAAAAAATCTGTTTAACCAATCCCACTCTGTATCTTTGTCACACTCAGCGTGGTCACTCTATATTTCTTAGGCCATGGCGGAAGTAACAGCACATTAACATTTCTCCCACACAGTTCTCCTATTGCATCCATACTGGTAAAGAATCTGCTATCTGCCATCTGTTACATGTATTGATTATTCAACTTGCTTTCGATATGCGCTACAATTCACTGTTTACTTGCACTGCGGTACGTGGGTATAGTTTGCTTGATAACATGACGGTGTGCTGTTGTATTGCAACAGTTTTGTTTTGGATACCAACTTTCTCCAAAAGAGAAAGCCTACTTTTAGTTATCGAACAGGGAAACTACCTCAAAAACTAACACCTCCAAAACATGGAAGTATTAAAGAATGCACACCCACTTATAATATCCCCCTCATCCACAAACTACCCTTTGCTACACTATTTTACCCTTGGATTAAAAAGTCCACTCCATTATAATTGAATCCTCCATCCTTATGTTTGATATTTTGGTGAACGGGTGAAGCATGAGCTCGTAGTCACTAGCGTTGAATTCCATCCGCCTTTTCCACCTGCGCCATTATTATTGGAAAATTCTGCACAAGGGAACACCTCGGCATTCCTGCTACAGTTCAGAGGGGGAACATTGCAACGTCCATTTCTCACTGAAGCCTCAAAATGTTGACAGACTTAGAAGAATAGAAGAATACCTCTTTCATCATCTAACACACAGAAAACACACAGAGAAATACCTGTTCAAAGGTTGTGTAGGTAAGAGAAGACAAGAGACTGAAGCTGATACAGGAGCATTCCCTCCCTGTTATCCTGGTCCATGTGCCGGTCCTATATCAGGCACCATGATATTGTTTGTTGCGTTTCCTTCTGTATCAAGTAAATGAAAATATTAAATTGGGAGAGAACCGTGATCTGCATCCTCAGCAAGAAAATTGTGATTCTCATTTCATCGCTAACAGTGCAGCTGTAATACAAGCCATTTGAAATCAGTGCAAAGAGACAGCCAAAGATCCCCTGGTGCCCCCCCCCACCCCACCCCACCCCCCTTGGGGGCCCACGAGGACTGTATTAGGAGCAGAGCAATACAAGTCAGAATACAGTGAAGCTAGTCAACACTCTTTATTCGTGTTATAATAAAACAGGCAGATAATCAGGGCTTGAATCTGCAATTCAACAAGAAGTTATGGTCACTGGGAAAACAAAATTTACAATCATACAAATATTCCACTAAAATCCAGTGCCCCACTGGTCCGTGCGTCTGTAGTTGGGTCGATCCTCGTTACCTTGTTGCAGACACTGTGGACAATGAGCATCAACAGCATCTACACAACCTGTATGTTGATGTTGTTAACGCGCTCTGATTTCTGTGCGATTAGATGACGATTTAGATTTGGTTTCTGTGCAACATTGTGATGAAGGGACATTGCACAGAGATCATTTGATATCCATACCTGAACAAACCATATTTTCGTCCTTAGACATATGAATGTCTGGTCTGGGGACAAGGAAGGGCCTCCACAGTTAGGCCCGTCTATTTTATAACCTCGCTTAAATCACCTGGGCAGGCCTGGCCCTGGCTGGTCTGAGGTTCCACCCATCACAGATACAATCAATACAAATGTGTTTTACTTTGAAATAAACCCGTCCTTCCTTGCCAGCAGAGACAAGGAGTTCAGCATGGACACATTTTTTTTGAGCCCTCAAATGGATTTGACAGGAAAAGTGAGTGAGTGGAAAAATGAAATTTCAAAGTCAATCAAAAGAATATAGTAGAGGGGTGACAGGGAATATATTACCCGCGTAGCGTCTGATGGTCCACTTGACTTTTTCATCAAGGGGTATGTTTTTTTTCTCTTTCTTTTCTCAAACCACAGATCATTTGTAATGTCAGTCATCGGCCTCACAATCCTCCCTCGCAACAGCAAATGTCACTGCGATCCATCTGCCCTGGAATGTCTTGGTGTGGACCTTCAAATGCCATCACGTGACCACCTGACCGCAGCCAAATGTAATGCCCAAGATGAAATATAATACCGCCATAAGTTATGCTACAATAGGTATGAAGGAAGAACCATGGCTTGCCTCAACAGTAAGAGCAGACAGGAGGAAACAATCAACCAACAGGACACTGATTCTGTTATCTTAGAACTGATTCTGCATTTAGAATGTACGTTGTTTTGTCGCGATGAACAAAAACACAATAGGCAATGCTCTTAACTAACACAAACATTTATTTCTAACCTGTTCTGAGACCTAAAGCTACTCTATCCACTTGTTCTTGTTGATGGTACCATATTGATTGTTCTCAGCCCCACTTGGAACGGTTTTGCTAAGTAAATACGTCTAAATAAATGTAAACGTAAGCTACTAAAGGAAACAAAGAATCTGAAAAATAACAAAACAAATCACCAGTGTGGGATCACTCTTCCAACAGAAGTTGAAGACAGGTTGCGTTGTAAAAAAAAAACACTGATGGCAGAAATGACCTTCAAATCGATGCATTGATTCATAAGAGCGTTATCATAAAACAAGACACATCCCTCTTGCGGATCACACTGCTCCACTCAGAGGCTGTTTACCTTGGCTGCTGGCTGCAGCTCATGGGGGAAGATGCCTCATAGACGCATTTTATGTTTCCTATTTTTTGTTTTTGCTACTTTGCCGGTTTCACTCGTTGCTTTGCAGCGATACGCGATGTCTGTCCTAAACGACCCTAAATGACGCGGCAGCGGCGGGCGGTGGGTAGACTCTTGACATTCTCCCCCTGAGCCCCCCCCTCCCCCGTCTCCTCTGCAGAGGGCCATCAGCAGAGCATCAGTAAGGCCTCATTAGAGACGCAATCCGACTGTGGAAAGGGGATTTTTGCAACATTAATTTCAACATTGCCAATTGCGGTAGATAATGTTCTAATGTTATAGCCCAGATCACCTGTTAAATAGAATGAGAGGGAGAGATGGAGAGGCCGGTAACGACCATGGTAACGATGTTGTGCAGGTGTTGTGGTGCTCAGAGCCACAGTGTAGATCCATAATGCTGACATTAACATATCCTAAACATGGGATTTACATTTATATATTATTGCACAGCCGGAACATCGGTACAGCAATTGATTAATACCCTGTGTGGCAAAAGTTGATGTCATTTAGGGGGCCGGTTTGGGCAGGGCAATGAATTTGAGATTTATTTTTCCTCCCACTGTTTGACGTCTACAGTTTCTGG
Source organism: Micromesistius poutassou (assembly GCF_964030765.1). NCBI lineage: Eukaryota > Metazoa > Chordata > Actinopteri > Gadiformes > Gadidae > Micromesistius > Micromesistius poutassou. The sequence continues at coordinate 17,825,302 of NC_140276.1, read as the reverse complement.
CTGGTCTTCCTGCTACTTTTTTCTCCTTGTTTATATTGATCTTTGATGGAACTATTATACACCGTATTTGTAGTTATCATACAAATGGACAGAAAATCTATGTGTGGCTGTCAAAACACGCTAATGCATTCTTTTCCATGATCCACAAAAATGAAATCTGTGTGGGCAGTAGGCGGGTCGGAGACGTGCATTTGTGTCGCAATGTCAAACCTCGATCGGCTCCTTCCAATTTCTTTACTTTTTCCTTCCTCACAATTTCTCCTGCCATCCATCTGCAGAGTTCGCTCAAGTGTAGTTAACCGGGATAAGTGGAGCTCACAGGTGCACAGTATTCCAATGCAGAGCGCTAGATGCTAATGATTATGGATTGGAAAGGATGGGCCTGAATACATAAACACTCAAACCCTGGATGTACAACTTCCCCAGCAAACATTTGATCAGACACAACGTACAGCGAGGAGGTAAGACAATTAAACAGTTGATCGTTAATTTCTCTGCTTTTTAAATGTTTAAAAGGGTCTTTTTAACCATTTATATTTTATGTTATTTGACTCTTGTATTTGAGGTCTTTGTGCATTTATTTTAAGTGTCTTGAAAAGCGCTTTATGAATAAAAGGCATTATTAGTATAATTAGTGTAAATATAATGATTTATGATGATTATGATAATAATGTATGTCTTATTATATTACATATATATAACACATATATGTATATATATACACATAACATATATATAATATTGATTCATATTTTAATGTTCTGAAAAGATGAATAAATAGCTAGATACGTTTTGTGTAGAAGAGTATGCAGTAAGAGACTATTAGTTCCACTTCCTTTCCTCATATTAATTTTATACCTGGTTGATTTTTATACATTTTAGTTCCTCACCCTCCAACATTATCACTGCATCGGTCGGTCATTTGGGTTACGACACCCGAGAGAGTCCAAGAGACCTTTACAATACTCTCTGATTATGATCAGAAATGCAAAGTGTCTGCTAGTTTGTGCTTCAATAAATTGTATTATTATGTAATTATCAGAGCTTTCACAGCATATTGCCTTGAAGGATCAAAAAAAGTGTTTTTAACGTGTTGTGAAGGGAGTGTAAAGATCATACCTCTTTGAGGTCATTTTTTAAGATGAGATATTTTTCCACACAGTAATGTTGATCCTCTAACGGGTGTGGCATAAGAAAGATAGGTACTCTGGGTTTTACACAGTTGAGTTGCTCATTAAGTAACAAAACAGGTCATTGGTTTTACAGCTTTGTCCAGAGACTTTATGAGACCTAAGTGACTCTCATAGGATTCACTATGCGTCATTAAATCAGGGAAGGAGACGAGCCCCCAAACATTTCACCCTCGGTAACGACAAAAAGAGCAAAAAACACAATCCCATATCGCCCTCCTAAAGGAGACACAAAGACAGAGCCTAAAGGAGGAATCAAGGTCAATCATGGAGTTTTGCTGATGCCTGAACTCAATCATTTAGTTCCATAATAAAAAGAAGAGCAACTGGAAAACCGGACTCAGCCCTACAAGATGGTGGTGACAGAGGACACTCATTTGATATTATAAGCAATATTTGATATTTGATACATAATACACCCATCGCCAGGCGGATAAAGAATGACAGCACAAGCCAGCTAGCTCCTTAAAAAATATATATATATATTTCATTTCATAATACATGAAAAGGCTTTTAAAGCCCCACATGGCTTAATGGATGACCTTAGGAGACGGTTGGATGGAGTGTATAATTCAGGCTTTTGCTGGAGATGTAAATGTGACATGTGTCGGAAAAGAACAGCCTTCACAATATTGATGTAATAATCAGTTTGAACCACATTATACTGAGTAGTCCATAATCCAGTGTATCCTAACATTATGGCTACGTCGGCTAAGAAATGGACGGTGTTATTTTATTTGGCTCAGTGGTCTGGTGGAAAGTCACCTTGTGACCATTCGGTCAATATTCCAACATCTAGTGGTCCCGCCCCACTCCACAGTTATGCCAACAACCCAGTCCTGATTCTCAAAACTCAAACTCTTCCAAATTGCAATTTTGCGATCCAATTTTTTACTTTAGCGTAAACAAACATTGCAATCATCCTAAAGAACCGTGGACAAAGTCATGGAGGTGGCACATGTAACAGCGTGAGTTGGATTACATTTTGCAAATTCATCAAGTGTCATGCTGTGATGCCAAACACGTTAATACAATGATATGTCATGGGCAATTTTTCACAGTATTTCACACAGCAGATTGTCAAAAAAGTCTCAGATACAGTTACAGGCTCATACAATTCAGACTAAATGCATTATTTGTCAAACACATGTTTGGAAATGAAGCAAAAACTTACATTTGGAGTAATAATGAATAAAAAATGAGGCAAATCTATAAATCAAAATTGAATTGTGAAAAGGAAGCTCAATAGCCTTGCTTTAACCTGTGTCAGTAATAGGCCTATTTATTAAATCCCAACAAATGCCCTGGTACACCCAGCCATGCCTCAAGGCTAGTTGGGAAACACTGAGCTGGAGGCTTGAAGGGAATATGATCTAACAGCAATTCATTCTCATATTCTGGAAGATTGGAGAGCCTTTGAAGCCCAGACCAGTCTCCCCTACCTCTGACAATAGCTTTTGTTTCATTCTATGGTTTTAACAAGAACTAATTATTACAACAACAAAAAACCTAATCATCCCGTAACTCCTATTGTTACTGCCATTAACCGCACTCATGTTCAACCATTAGCAAACTCAAGGATACATTTATTGTGAACAAGCAAAGCCCTTATTGTGTGTGTTGTGCGACTCCTCTCTGAGGCACAGGGGCGTCAAACCCGTCCCTCAAAGCCCCTCTCTCAGAGACCGTGCCGGCGTCTCTCTAGCCTTGCTGTTTCAGGGACAGACTTATCATCTTTCATTCCTTTTCAGAGGGCCATACAGGGACTGGGATATAGAGAGAAGACGTTTGTGCCATTGACAAGACGGTGCAGCAGCATGGTGTAAAAATACTGAAAAGATCAAATCTATGTGGTGGAGCCGGGTTCAAGAGAAAAAAGCGAAGGGGAGCTATTTCACGAGTAATGCTCTTCAACACCAGGTCTCTTTGGGCAATATGCCCTACATGTGCAATGCAGGAGGGTGAGAGACACCCCAGCAATCCCACACACACTGGTCATCTTAACACTTTGAGATGGCAGTGGAAAAAATCACAGTTAATATTGCTCTCTCTCCCTCTCTGGCTAGTACATGCTCTTACTCTTTCTCTCACTCTCTCTCTACCATATGCTTTTACTGTGTGTGTGTGTGTGTGTGTCTCTCTCTCTGGCTAGTACATGCTCCTACTCTTTCTCTCACTCTCTCTCTACGATATGATTTTACTGTGTGTGTGTGTGTCTCTCTCTGGCTAGTACATGCTCCTACTCTTTCTCTCACTCTCTCTCTACGATATGGTCTTACTGTGTGTGTGTGTGTGTGTGTGTGTGTGTGTGTGTGTGTGTGTGTGTGTCTCTCTCTGGCTAGTACATGCTCCTACTCTTTCTCTCACTCTCTCTCTACGATATGCTTTTACTGTGTGTGTGTGTGTGTGTGTGTGTGTCTCTCCCTCTTTCTCTGTCTCCTAGCGAGACATATATTCAGTTTAGCAATTGGAATTCTGCATGTCCCCTTATCTGGAGATCTGTTTATTAAATCCATATATGTAGGGTGGAGAAAGCAGATGACAATATAAACTCATTAATAAATAAGGCAGTGGACAAAGGGTCAGCAAACAACTGATAAGAGTTACTGTGGAGCAGCTAGAGTGAATACTTTTGAATGGCAGGTGATGGTTATGAGGTAAACATGTTGACAATATGTAATACGACTAGTAATTGATTCATTTCAGATTATGTTCTTTAAAGATAAAATATGTACCATTTGAGTGTTAAAATGGGCGCTGGGGTCCAAGTCACAACATTGGAGTTTGTTTCACCGCCGACTCCCTCCTGACCAAACTCAAAGCTCTGGCAACCCGGGTACTGTGAGAAAGGTGTATCATCAACTGAGCAAAACAAAAACAGGTTCCGACCCCAACAGAAATCTCAAAGGAGAACATACTGGCTGTGGCATTCTAGAGTGGAGAAGTGAGCATTTGGACTTTGTCTTTATGCTTTATGATGATATCATGGTCATTTTATGATTTAGTACAGTACATTGATTACATCAAGCTCCTTTTAAATCTGAGGAAAAAGGGGGGGCTAAACCGACCCGTCTAGTGTAATATAACAACATCTATATACAATTTATAACAACATATATAACTAAAATATCTCCCTCTCATAACAAGCCTGCAACCAGCCTATAACCCTGAATATTCAATTGTTTTCATTTCTATCTCCCCCAGTGATGGCTTCATTTGATAAAGGACATGGGAAACTCACATCAAAAAAAAATATTATTATTATTATTATCTATCCTGTGTTGACACAAGCGAGTGAATTCCCTTGGCTAATATCCACTCCTCCTGGTCGTTCCATTATTTCCCCTCTCCCGTTTTGTCAATTACTCCGATTTGGGCCTGTGTTTGATGGAGTGGGGGGGGGGGCTCTCCTGTCCAATGAGATTAGGGCGCTGGCTGGCACTGCCAGTGGCGACGCTGGTGCATCCGAGTGGCAGCGCGGTTCTTCACGGTAACTGGGGAGATAGCGTGTAAATGTTTGTCACATTCACCGGCCCCACAGTTTGAGCAGGAGAGGGGGGGGGATGCTGTTGAGATGTGTTTTTTTTCTATTCTGTCACCATTGTCACTTCACACGAGTAAGAGGCCTCAGCCAAGCAACTTTCCCCTTGAGCGAAATGAGAGCGGGAGGCTGCGTATCTCTCAGAGCGCCGGCCATCCACCGCCGCACTCCACCAAAGTGTTCAGAGAGTTTTCGACTTTGGAGAGCCAGGTAACGCGGTGTCAGCGCGAGACTCCGGCAGTGGAGCGACTGAAGGTACCCAACTGCAGTGGTAGTTGTTTGATATGTCGAATATTTTCGTTTTGTTATTTTTTGGTACGCGTTCGTTATCTGAGCGTGTTCGCCGTGTTGCTGGTGACAGGCAAACACACAAGAGAAGGAGGTCACATCACAAGTGTCAGCTTGATCAAAGTTCTTGTATTGTTGGAAGTGACATCCCTTATAATTCCCCAGTGTATCGGAGTGTGTCATGCGTGCCTGTGTGTCTTGGCCCCACAAATTGATCGACATAACATTAACAAATTTACGTGTCTCGCTTTCTACTTTTATACTGCTCTACTGGAACAATACTTTTTTTTATTTATTTACTGACAATCAGACATTTTCTATGATTAGAAGATTAATGATCACGTTTACCGCTTAACTATCATAGGAAAAATATATACGAGAGGGGTTGATTATTAACCACCCACATGGATATGAACTTGACAGGGATTCCACGGGACGAATGCTGCTGCCTAATTGGAGAGAAGCTCATCTGAATGGCCTGTGTTCACCTTTCTCTTGTCTCTCACGTCATCCAATCAGTTGCCTGGTTCCATCCTTGAACCCACGACTACTGTGAACGACGCAAGCCGCGTGACAACCTCTGATTTCAACGGCCGTGTTGTATGAATAAACATGCACTTCTGTGTGTGTTTGTGTGTGACTGAGTATAACGAATGAAGAAAAGAAACGAGAGCAGCACGGAGGGGATGGAGTTGAACTATAGTAGGTCTGTTTTTTTCCGGAGAGGATTCAGAAAGAATATAATAATTGTTTACATTGATGCGCTGAACATCAATTGCAAGCCTTTCTCGCTTTGAAAAGAGGAACTAAACTAAATTGTGAAACTAGAGTGCATAGATAGGTATACAGATAGGAAAATACACACGGAGAGTTCAGATGAGTACAGACAGAATTCAGATGGATAGAGAAAGAGAGCGAGAGAGAGAGAGCAAGAAAGAGATGGAGGGTTTGTTAATATGAGTCAACATTTGACCATTTCTTGTGCTTTTTATCCAGTATCTTATATAACATATTTTTCGGGGCCATTTAGAACCCGATTCTGAATGGTTTGCCGGAGCAGCATGAGCAGTCAGTGAACACCCAGGTGGTTAAGGCCTATGTGTTTTAATGGCGCTGTCTGGCAGCATAACGTCTTTGGCAGCCCTCTTTAATGTCCCTTACAGCCTTGACTTCTTGACAGCGAGCCACACGTAAACAGCTGCCTGCAACACCAGCGCACTGACATGCGCTAGGCGGCCTTGAGCCACAAATGGCCCATTTACAGATTTTTATTTTTTTTATTTTGCAGGCCAGTCTACGTGTTGTAAATCCAACCTCGTCTATTCAGCTATCATTAGCCATAAAGGAGTCAGGTTTGAAGGGACTCAAGACACACAAATTGGCTTATCTCTGCATCCCTCTTAGTCCTCTGGATGGTAAAATAATCCCATTTGATTGCTTTATTGTCGGCCGTTCTCACTTTACTGGCACCTTTCCTGTGAGGAAGTCACGCTTTTGGGGACTGTTTATGAATGATGTCCAGAATTATCTGAGAAACTCAAAGGCCCATGCTGAGATCATCTGGGATTGTCTGATTCACTAATGCAGTCGATGTGAAGCGGGAAATCAAGGCCCTTGGCACCTCCTCCCCCCCCCCCCTGCTGATCCAGCTAGAAGCATCTTTTAGTTTCCAGCCTCAGCCTCCACGGCTCTGTACTGTCTGAGACCTCTCACTTCTGACAGCTGATGGAAGCAGTCGGTGCTGCGGTCTCGTATTTGGCGATAGGTAGATCGCTTCCCATGCAAGTGAGCAGTGAGAGGCTTGTGATGCAGAACTGCGGACAGCTCAGGCAAATGATACGTGTGGCCCCCTGTGTCTCCCTGTGTATCCCCCAAGCTTCACTGAGCTGCTTCCAATTCCAAGGAATATTTGGAGGAGGGGGGTATAGATTAGTTTCTCCTAATCTATACTGCACGGGATGGGGGGAGGGGTAGCAGCATTATCCCACACAAAGGGTTGAAGATAAGAGAAGCAAAAGTCTTTGCTTCTCTCTCTTGACATTTCCAGTAGTATTTTTTTTTTTTTTTTTTATCGCCCCACCCTCAGCCTTTCCGGTGAAGGCGCTCCCGATTGGCTGCCCAGCAGCACCCCGATGTGTACCTCTGTTAACGATCAGGTGGACGTGACTCCGGAGCGCTGGAGAGGATCTGCATTGCAGGCACATCGCCTCCTCTGGCGTGACAGCAAGGTGTCCTTTGGAAGCTGGCGTCTGTCTCGCGCGATTAAAGATCCTGTCATGTCACATCTTCCCGGGCCAATAATTAAAACAGAAACCGAAACAGAAGGGGCCCTAATAAACCACGGCCCCCAATGATTATTCTATCAATAAATACATAGCGTCTGAGTGTCTGTTCCCGTTGATGTCTCACTTGCACTTCAGGGATATGTAAATGAGTGTGAAGAAGTCGTCAATAACGAGCAGTTTAATTGCGCAGGAGACCCCCGACCGTGTGTTTTGGTGATCAGGTGTTAACCCCCCCCCCCCCCCATGAGTGACAACGTGCTCCGGTGTGGATGGAAGACGGACACGCTTCTAGATCGACAGGACAGGGAACACTGGGACCTTTTTTTTTTTGCATCAACTTTTTGTATTTGCTTATTAAATGACTCGCTTTCAAAGAAATATCGAATCCGCCTGATAGTCAATCGGAGGTAAATTAACAGCTGTTTAGAATTTTACTTTAGAAAACAAATAATCACTGCATCAACTGTTAACTTGATCAAAATGATTGAATTATTAGCACCAAGGTGAGGTTGATTGTGCAAACGAAAATCAGCTTTCCATTTACTCCCCATATCTGAAACACGGTTTGGGTTGTTATTGTTCTTGCTGCTTTTCATTGGCTGAGGCCCATTAGCGATGATTGACAAATGTAATTCTGAAGTCATGGCTGTGGCAGAGAAAACGCCACAACAGAAGCTTGACTGACAGCGAGGTCTGCAGTAGAAAGCATTTATATTCAAATCGTGCAAAGAGAGTCATGTTAATGATTCTACTTGCCACAGACCAATGCAATTTGAAAGTCAACAACATACTCTGCACAATAATAGATTATTCCCTTTCCAAGCTCCTGGTTTCCGACCGGCTGATGTAACACCCCCCCCCGCCCCCCGCCCCACCCCCCTCCCCCACCCCCCTCCCCCTCCTCCCTCCTCCTCCTCCTCCTCATCACAGTATTGGTCTGTTGCTCAGTGTGTCGCTGTCACTTCTTCTTCATTTAAAGTCGTGGGCGAGGGGAGGGGGGGCTGACATGTTTGATTCGATATAAGTCGTTATGGGGGTAAGAGAACGCCGCAGACTAATGCTGCCAGACCGGTGGCCCGGCTGGTGGCTGGCCGCTAATAGTGCGGACCCACTTCCTCTCCGCTCTCCCTCATTAACGATATTTCGGTGACGACGTCGCGCCGGTCCGCGCTGCGCCGCGGAGCGTCGGGAGGCTCGGCGTAAAGAAGGTCACGAGGCGCCGACTCTGATGTGGTTTATTAGGGCATCAGGGGCCCCCGGCGCCGGCGCGCCAACCTGCATGAGCGTGTCCGCCACGCTAATGATGGGAGGAGTATTATTGTCCAGCGTTTGTTTAGCGGTTTGTTTCCTTAAAGGAGCCCCCCTGTCACGGTCGGTATACGGGGGGTGCAGAGTTACGGGAAAAGACAGAAACACAGTCAGAAATGAACGCCGCTAGGTGAATGTTCAGCGGGAAGCCGAGGGGGAAAAAAACCCAAACGTATTCCACTAACGTAGCTGCGCCCAGTGATCAGGAGGGGCAGGGGACAGCTTCATTACGATTTGGGTAAATTCAGAGCTTGTATTCCTGACAAAGTGATGTATGTTTTCCACAATTGCCCCATTTATTCCTGTATATTATCCAACATGCCAACCAATTAAAAACAAATATGGCTGTATGCTGCTCGATTTTTCAGAAGGAGAGACATCAACAACAAACAGCATTTATATTTTCTCCATACCCCCCCCCCCCCCTCCAGCGTACAGGGTGGCGGAGGAGAGGAATAATAAGGGCTGGAGTGGGTTCTGTAGTTGCTTTTTCCTCTCTCTCTCTCTCTCTCTCTCTCTCTCTCTCTCTCTCCACTCTCGGTCTGCCTCTCTCTCTCTCCAGCTCTCTCTCTCCTCCGCGCTCTGCCTCTCCCGCCCTGCCTCTCTCTCTCCTCTCTCCCTCTGCCTCTCTCGCCCTGCCTCTCTCGCTCTGGTCCCAGAGCTCTGGGCGTTGGGACGGCTTTGGGAGTGATATGTGGTGACAGCCCAGCGCCCGGCTGTTGACACAGCCTGCCTCTCCTGGGGACCAGGGAGGCATCGCCCGCGGCTCCACTATTTACAGGCCTGCACGCCTCCACACAACAAAAAGGAAGAATTTAAATAAAAAGGGCACTATAATATACCCTGTGAACCCCTCTCTCTTTTGAAAAAGGGCTTTTTTAATTGGATCAGAGCTATCATTTATTAATGGGAATAGACTACACGCAAGTCGATTTTATTTTTTTCTTATTCCTAAGCCCTGTGATTATTAATGTCTGATGGATCAAAAGGCAGCGTGTGACCCGCGTCATGGTCGTATGTTCGTGAGGGGGGGGGGGGCATGTCTACGAGAGGGGGAGGGGGGGGGTTGGGTCGGAGGGCAGACTCCGACGGTCGATTCCTGTCAGTGGCGTTTGGTTTTAGTGTTTTTCTTTTAAAGGCCTGAAAGACATGAATGATAATTTGAGCAAGAAATCTGTCGGGAAAAAAAAGAGTATTGGCTTGCATTGACTTGCATCATCCAGTGCGCTGCAGCCGAGCTGCGCAGAGATGTTCATTCATGTTGAATGATGGCTACACATCCATTCCGAGGGAGAGTTCTGAAAGATGTCGGAACTGAGTTGTTTGACATGTGTGAAGAAATTCTAAAACAATTCTTTACTTTTTATAACTTCATTATCTGTTACTGACAACAATTTGTTGACAACCAAACTAACTCAAACCTCTGAAGGTCGCTAAATATCAATTGACTTACGATGTTATTAAAAACCCAAAACATTAGTACAATATTTAATCATTGATTTACCCTCATAACAGCAGTTACACTAGCGCGTCTATTAGTGCTCTCGAAATATAAAAAAAAAAAACTGTTTAAGAGGCAAACCATTGAAGCCATTAGTGATTAAATTATGTTTTTTCAGAATTTAATCTTCAGCTGCAAGTATAGAATTGAACGAGTTCCCAACCAATGCCAAAAAATAACCAGACTTAATCCCACCCACAAACCCCCACACACACATAAATAAACACACACACACACACACCAATTTACACCAATTAAAAAATTGGTATTAATTATTATTAATTATAAGACGGTTGACTCTTTCAACTTGTCCCCCTCCAGGACATGATAGATGGAACACACACACACACACACACACACACATCTCTCTCTCTCACACACACACACACACACACACCTCTCTCACTCTTCACACACACACACATCTCTCGCTCTCACACTCTTCACACACATACACACACACACACACACACTTTGCTATGACTTCCCTAAGAAGTGCCTATAGCATAGTGAACCACCCAATGGGATATGAGTAAGCTAAGAGGAAGACCCCACCCACATCCTCTGAACTGTTTCTGTTCAACAAGCCCAACCAATCAACAGACAGGATCCTTCCTGGAGCACAGCGAAGCGAAGCACACTAATAATGCTGTGCTGTCATTGGTAGACGCAGTGGGGCGGGGGCGGGGGGGGGTCTCGTTGTTAGAATTGGACTCACCAATTCAACTCACCATCGTCACGGCAACGTGACAAGACAATGTCTCATTAGGCTAAAGAGTATTTTCTTGTCATTTATCGGACTCAATTATGTATGTGTGTGTGTGTGTGTGTGTGTGTGTGTGTGTGTGTACATATCTGTGTCGGTTTGTGTGTTTGACTGTGTGTATGTGAGTTTGGGTGCCAATATGTGTGAGTGTGTGTGTGTGTGTGTGTGTGACTGTGTGTTAGTGCGCCCTTGCGTGTGTTTGTGTCCATGTGTTTTGTCTGTGTGTAGTGTCCCCACAGGCGTGTGTGTATTTGTGCATGCTAGAGCACCAGCGCTTGTCGTCGAGGTGGTGGTTCCACCACGGCTCCTCTCGGGGGTGCAGACGCATTAAGCTGTGCATTACATCTGATGACAAAGACCCAATCCAAACCCGGCAAGATTACACTTATAAACCGGCAAATCTCCTGCGGAGGAGGACGGCGGGAGGGGACGTAGCGCCGGCTTTGCATTGTGTCTGTGGCGACTCTGCGGGGGCCGCGGCGCGCGGGGCTGGGGATGAAATGTATCAATGTCAGCGCTGGAACAAGGTTGGGACAGCTTGCAGTGGCACGCTGTCCCTCTTAGTTAGGAAGGAGCGGCGCGGCGCCGGCTGCCACCGGTCCTCTTTAGAACGTCACTGAGGATGATGACCGCACGCGTCAATCACCGCCAGGAAACAGACATTAGCGTGACAGCCGCCGTGTACACTCAGGAGGAGGAGAAACACAATGCGAGAACAGTTTGTCTGGAGAAGAAATGAGTGAATAGGAAGAGAAAGCGAAATATACCTTTTTAGATCTTTTGATGTAGTGAGAGCGCTGACATATCGGCACATTCTGTTGTCACTAGAAGACGGTAAACTTGAACACATTTTTAGCGTGTCTTCAGTCTTTGTTTTGTTGAAATCCGGAGCGAATGAGCTATTTTTTGTTCTGTGTTTTTTTTTTCTTTCATCGTTTTTTTTCCAACGCAGAGATCCAACCAGGACAGATCCACATGATTGTTTTGATGTGACAGATGTGAGAATAGGAGTGGGCAGGCTTGACTGATGCTAAGGTCTCAACGGTTGCTATGACTGAGATTGGAATTACAGCTGTTGTGAAGATCCTGACATTTGATTGATGCCCTGTGGTTTCGCGTGTTTTTGTGTGTGTCTGTGTGTGTGTGTGTCTGCGTGTGTGTGTGTGTGTCTGCGTGTGTGTGTGCATGTGTGAGTGTGCTTACAAGATATTGTCTCTGTTGTACTCGTCTACGTCATGCACATGTACCTGTGTTCGTCCATGTCCGCTGTGTATTTATATACTACTTGACATTCTCTCTTTGTGGCACAGAATGTGAGAATTGTATTGATTATAGTAGTTATATACACTCGGTGGGTGTGTGTGTGTGTTGTTGTCACTGTGGCATGCATGCTGAGTGACAAGTGGTAGGCCTTAAGTGTCTTACATTAATACAAAACGACCTCGGTTTCTTTCCCTTTCTTTGGAGTGCTAATGTGCTAATGAGTTCAAACATGCAGTTTAACACAAGACTGTCAATCACGCCTCTGGCCTCTAATGGCCATGTGACAGCTGGGTCATGTTCCTCTGAGGGACAGGACACTTTAGCCACATTACGCTTGGCCTTCACGCAGACCGCCGCGTCTCGCCCGCAGGAGCCCCCCCCCCCCCCCCCGGAAATTCAAAATGGAGTCATTGAAAGTAAACGTGCTGATGTCCAATGACGCTGACCGGCCCTCGTCCAGCTGAGTAATTACTTGGCTTCCACAGTACGGATGAAGACTAAGATCCAGGGGCGAGGCTAGCCCATTTTTAGGGGTGCTGAAGCACCCCTAAAAACGGGCTCAGCACCCCTAAAACTTGGGTAAGAAATGTTGTTATTCTAAAAATTGTGTTTGTCTTTGACAAGGTTAAATAATGTCCAAAACATACTCCGTAGTTTGTGGTTTAAAATGTATATGTTAAGGACGAAAATGAAAACATCCCCGCTTAGCAAATGGTATCATCCTCTTCTCAGCCCTCCTTCTCCTCTGCGCCGCTCCGCAGCCCGACCGCCGTCCAGCGCCACTCACGCAGAGTGAGGTCCGTTTAGTTGTAGTGTTGTGAATCAACTAAGTAAGTTGCTCCAAAGCTGTGTCTCACACTTCTTTCCTTTTACCCAGAGTTGTTCCGATTCCGATACCATATCGGTGAGTGCTGGAGTCCAGGCACCGTTCACCAGTTAGCCCGGTTAGCTCCGTTAGCTCCGTTAGCGCCGTTAGCGCCGTTAGCGCCGTTAGCGCGGCTACAGTCGAACTGGAGCGGTCCGTTTATTAAGCAAAAACAGCAGCGCCACAAGTACCTGTGTAGTGCGTACGTGTGTCTCTGTTGTTAAAGTTCATCGTTACTTTGAGACTCATTTTAACAATCGGGAGTCATGTCAACATGACGTCACGCGCGCTTTTCTGGTCCGTCGTCATGGAAACATGAAGCCCTGCCAGTGGTGCGGCGTTTGGACCAGAGTGAAAACAAACGTGTGTACGAGCTGAAAAACGACACGAAACGACATATCACTGTATACCACTAGTATGTGTGAAAACACAGATTTATATCTGTTATTTTTCAGTTGTCTGACTATCAAACCAGACAATAAAATAAAGTTAAATGTTTTTCTTTTGCTGTATTCATTCATGTCTTACAGAGGATTTAACCTGAACCAGGCTTTGCAACAATAATAATCACATCACATTCATGCGGGCATAGTATATACTAACTCCTAGCGTTACTCTCTGTGTGTGTGTGTGTGTGTGTGTGTGTGTGTGTGTGTGTGTGTGTGTGTGTGTGTGTGTGTGTGTGTGGCCTGCCAGTGAGCAATGGACATACGACAGTTCTTTAAAAGAAAAAAGACAGATTCAGGTGAGAGACTAGGGACAGTCCATAACGACCTATCTTCTTTTCTTTTTTTTCTGAAAAGTGTTAAGCTAAAGTAACACAATATAAACCAGCTATCTCTATGTTGTATCAAATTACTTATGTAGGCAATGGTCCCCTGCTTTTATATTTTTTTTTCATACCCACAATGGAGAATACAGCTTCTCTTGTGAAAGGAATTTGTGATTAAAAAATGATTGTGTTTCTAAGCCCAATAATAATAATAATAATAATAAAGATATTTAAAATGACACGCCTCTGTGTGCCTTTTGATCATATCCTTAGAATCTGTAAATGGTCTCCATAACATTTTTGTGACATGACAAACTGACCTCAACTCTCCTTCCTACAATATATTTGTGTATGATTGTCAGTGCCAAGGGAAAGAGAGAAAGATGGAGATGGAGAAGGAGAAAGGGAAAGGGAGAGCATGCAGGAAGAACCAGGTGAGAAAACAACAATAAATTGCCATATAGTGAACAGTGGCAAGCAAAACAGTAACTACTCATACTCCTATACTAACTTATTGGCATTAAGTAGCCTATATTGTAAATAATTTACAGCAGATGACTTGCATTTTGTTGTCCAAGTACCTGTTACTTTGTTCAATGACAATAAAGTTGAATCTAATCTAATCTAATGACTGTTGATACAAAAGGAGGCACATGGAGTTAACGGTCAGGAAAACCAGCTGAGTGAAGAAGGTTTTGTGTTTGTTACAGGGAGCTGTCTGTGTGAACTGTCACAATAAAGCTGGTGTTCTGGAAAGGGCTCCAAAAAAAGAAAAAAAAGAAGTTAGTTGAACCAATGTTAAAATGATCAAGTTATTTTTCAACAGACATATTTTTTGTTTTTGTGTGAAAAAAGGGTGGGTGGTGGCAGTGCTGCTCATTGGGTGCTCAGCACCCCTAAAGCTCTGACCCTAGAATCGCCCCTGCTAAGATCTATATCTATATCAATATATATAAATGATATATATATATATTTCTATATATATTGCTGCTGTATAGTGGGCCTCAGAGGGAGGCTCCGTCACACGGCGCCACCGTCTGCTCTTCGTCTGATCCTCTCCGCAGGCTGCTGAGCGCTGGAGGTCCTGAGCTCTGGAGGTCCTGAGTTCTGGAGGTCCTGAGCTCTGGAGGTCCTGAGCTCTGGAGGTCCTGAGCTCTGGAGGTCCTGAGCGCTGGACCGTCCACAGAGGAGAACAGCGGCTTCTGTTCTAGAACCAGTCAGCCCTGTCCCACTGGTTCCACTGGTCTCTCTGGTTCCACTGGTTCCTCTGGTTCCACTGGTCTCTCTGGTTCCACTGGTTCCTCTGGTTCCACTGGTCTCTCTGGTTCCTCTGGTTCCACTGGTTCCTCTGGTTCCTCTGGTCTGAGGTGATCACAGCAGACCTCTGGTTCCTCTGGTCTGAGGTGATCACAGCAGACCACTAGTTCCACTGGTTCCTCTGGTTCCACTGGTTCCTCTGGTTCCACTGGTTCCTCTGGTCCCTCTGGTTCCTCTTGTCTGAAATCTTTTTCAAATAGAGTAAAGAAAAATACATGGTACACTTTTAAACAAGAAAACGTATGAAGTACCCAGTTTGTGTGAATAAGTCCCAATGTTGATATTATTACTTTCAACAAGTGAAAAATGAATGAGGGGGAAAGCACATCCTCATAAAGGCTTTTCTTCCACAGGGATAAATATTGTACAAACGTTGCGGTTGCATTTCATATCGAAAGAACAATAACCTATAGTGTCGCAGCATCAATATTTCAGTCAAAAAGATTCCAGAGTTTGAAGTGGAGCTGGCTGTCATGAGGTAAGAGGTTCCTCGGGATGAACTAAAGGAAAACAGTCACGTCGATCATTCATCCCCACCTCAAACACCGTCCAGATTGAAACAATAAACACAACGACCAGTCTGTCGTCTACGTACGAGGAACATGGCTCCTCCTCCATCGGAGAGTCTGAATGGGTCTTAAATAAAGTATGTCCTTTCTAAACTTGTCTGAAGTACAGCGAGCTCTGTCCCCAGGCGCAGATGGTGTATGCAGGTGTTTCAAATTCATCTTTTACGAGGCTCAGCTTGCATCTCGGCCGCTCATGGACCCTGAACCAGGCTGCACACACACGCACATCCTGCCATCATCTCCAGAATGAACACAGAAAAGCACTAAGATGGAGACAGAAGCCCTTGAATGTTCTCTGTCGTTGTTTATGACTCAAGGCAGCATGATGCAGGGCGCTGTTGTTTGTCTCTTCCAGCCGAAAGGTGCTGGACTGATCCCGAACATCTGCAGTGTACCTGTCCAGGCGTCCTTGAGTTACTTAACTGCTACCCCTTTCCTCAATGACATCTGATTCACTGTGAGTCCCTTTGGATAAAGGTTTCTCCTCTAAATGACTTAATGCTAATTGACTAAAGCAGTGAAAGAGGATTGTGGTAAAAACACCACAGATGAGACTTCGGCCCTGTCCCAATTCTCCCCCTTCCCCTAGATTTGAGCCCTAACCCTATATTTGAGCCCTAACCCTAGATTTTGCGCATTCCCGCAAAGGGGTAGGGTGTCCCAATACTTATAGTACTAGGGGAGCAAGGGGGAGTGCCTATTTTCCCTTAAAATCAACCCTTGAATGCTAGCCAGCTCGGGAGCTGACTTGCAGCTAAGGGCACTCAAAGCAAGTGTTCCTGTTAAGCGGAGAAAAATGGGACTGGGCCTTCATCTATCTTCAGCGTTTGAGGAATAAGAAGACTCGGGGGTTATATAATATTTATCCGAAGGCCGGTTATCTCCAGCCTATTGAAACAAAGGGATTGACGTATGACAGCATCTCATATCTCTGCTTGTCACCAAGGGTCTCAGACAAACACAAAACAAACACAAACACAGGTGGTGGGCGGAGGGAGAGCACCTGAGAAAGAAACCTGGAGTCACTAACTTTTGACTTGTCAGATTCTCTCAACCTGTCATCATTTCAGATATGTCTGCGTGCCCTCACTGCTACCTTAAAGCTCCGGCTGCAGTCCTGTATAATTTCCCCATCTCTCCCCGGCTCCCTGTGTGCTAAATTGCATTGGAAGATGGATTTTTTGGCATCTAAGGCTGTCAAAGTCTCAGCCGCCGAAGACTTTATGCACTGCTACCCCCGCTATGAAGGTGAATTCTAGGCAGGGACGGAGGGAGACGGGATGTGAGTGAGCAGAGTCACGCCACTCAGGCCTCTGGGCATTTCTGCTGCTGGTCCTCTGGGCATTTCTGCTGTGATTGTGTGCATTTTAACAATAATACTTTAGATCATCATTTTTTTGGGGCTTTTTTTGGTAATGCTTTATATTGAGGTCCTTGTATTAAGCCTTTGTTAATAGGTAATAAGACCTTATTATATGCTTATTAACATTTATTGGAGTTAATAAGACTATAAGGGTTAATAATAACATAATAAACATGTTTATTGTGAGATTATAATACTTTTATAAGCACTTATAAGAAACAAGTTAACTATTTATTGATTGCTTAATAACATTAATAATGGTCTCATGAGTTTCTAATAGTTGTTAATAAACACCTTAAAAACCCATTTATTGAGTCTTACTAACTTACCTATTATGTCAATGTTATACCTTTACTAAGCATTTTTTATGCTTTTTAAGGATAATAAATCCTCTATTAAACTGTTAATTATGCATTTTGCAGGTACATGATCTAAAGCGGGAACAATGCTTATGAAGGTTAATAAGTCGTTTATTAAACTGTTAGTTATGCATTTTGCAGGTACGGGATCTATTTACTTTAATAAGAATAAAAAATGCTAAGTAAAGGTATAACATTGACATATTAGGTAAGTTAGACTCAATAAATGGGTTTATAAGGCGTTTATTATCAACTATTAGAAACTCATGAGACCATTATTAATGTTATTAAGCAATCAATAAATAGTTAACTCATTTCTTGTGCTTATAAAAGTATTATAATATTATAATCTCACAATAAGCATGTTTATTATGTGTATTATTAACCCTTATAGATAGTCTTATTAACTCCAATAAATGTTAATAAGCATATAATAAGGTCTTATTACCTATTAATAAAGGCTTATTACAAGGACCTCAATATAAAGCATTACCCTTTTTTTTAACACAGGTTCTCTTGAATGTGCGCTCTAGGGAGGTTTGTAATGATAATAAATTTGAAATGATGCAATTTAAAAAATGGCATTTATTAGAAAAAAATTATAATAAAGAAAGTAAATTTGCATTGCCATCATTGGACTGTACATATGCCGAGTTGTGGGAACATTTCACAATCCTTTTGCAATGTTCCCAATTCTGATTGACCCGAAGGCATTCATTTGTGTTGGATAATGACAGACAGAATGTCTAGCTAG
Source organism: Micromesistius poutassou (assembly GCF_964030765.1). Lineage (NCBI taxonomy): Eukaryota > Metazoa > Chordata > Actinopteri > Gadiformes > Gadidae > Micromesistius > Micromesistius poutassou. The sequence continues at coordinate 17,807,161 of NC_140276.1, read as the reverse complement.
AAAATGGGACAATGGCAGTGAAAGGTGTTTGCCACAAGAGAAATGCATTCAATGTGTCCAGCTGGATTCTGGCAAATATATATTTATTGAGGGGAAAGTTAAACTTAAAAGATACCATTATCTATTTTCACTGTCAAACTTGTTTCGCTTTGATTTCACAACAGTGTGCAACTCCAAAACTCAAATGAAATCTGTTCTCTTGGTCTTTGTTGAGTACAGCTGCTCTCTCTCTCCCCTGTGCCTCCTGTAGACATGTTTGAATCCAGACTAACCACTATTTTCTTTTGTTTAGCCTGGCATTTGTTTTCAATAATTGTTCAATATATATTTTTCTATTCTTTATTTTAGTCATTTCATATTTTTTTCCCCTAACAAGTTTCACTGTTTTCTTCCATGTCTGGCATTCATTTTCTTTTAAAATCTATAAATATATTTTTTTCTTTTTCATTCTCCTGCTTTGTTTTATAACTTTTCTATTTTCCTGAATTTTAACTGCGACCTCTCGGCCGCAACATCTGCACATTTACTTTCCACACTCGGGTGTGAAAGGAGCGAGAGAAAAGTTATCTCAGAGAGAGAGAGAGAGAATAGTTTTTTTTATAAACAGTGACTTAACAAAGTGGTCTTCTGAGTGTGTCTGCACCTTACTGTCAGGCTACAATAGGCCGCGTCTAGGTTCAATGCATTTATGTTTTTAGTGTTGTTGGTTGTTTAATATTATTTTATTACTGTATTATTATTAGTAATTTAAAACCACAGAGGAACAAGCAGATGATGACACCAGTGATTACGACCCAAAGTCCTGGTAGTGAATGTGTCACTGTGGCCTATTTAGGGAGGCTGTAAAGTCTGCATTTCTGCAGACTTTACATCGAACTGCACCAGAAGAGCAGGAGGGACAGACAGACAGACAAATCAATAGATAGATATACATACAGACAAGCAGGGACACATTAATATAGACTCACACACAGATAGACAGATATAACTACTCACACACAGACGCACACACACGCACACACAGATGCATGTGCATGCGTCCAGCCCCCTTAGCCGGCTGTCCTTTCTGTTCTCTTGGGGGTCCTGCTGGACCCTCTGCCCAGTCTGATCTGAGGCCCTCCAGCTGACCACCCTCCCACCCCCACCCATGTGTGTGTGTGTGTGTGTGTGTGTGCATGCCGGTGGGGGAGGCTTGAAGCTATTTCTGGGGCCAGACAGGTCATGCAGTCATTTATATGTGTGTGTGTGTGTGTGTGCCCGAATTTAGCCCATATATAACATAAACAATTCAACAGCAAATATATTTAAGCCACTGCGTGTGCAGAACGTTAAATCAGGGCCAAATGCACCAATGTGAACATTTATACCTTCAGTTTCTACCCATGTAGTGTCTGTATCCATACATGGATCCATACATGGATTATGTATGTGCATTATCCACGTATGGATGGGTAGCTATCCATCCATCCATACAACCATTCCCTTGAGTTATTTTTATTTCAGAGCTGCGTAAAATCCTAAGCTTGCCATTAATTTTGTACAGGTGTAAACCCAGAGCAGGCAGTGCTGTCCTCATGCTTAATGCTGCGTTTCAGCCCCTGGGCACGCTGACACTGTGAAACAACACGTTATTCATTAAGAAAGAGATTATAGCTAGCTATTACACAATTAAGCATGCACAAATTGATGGAGGATGTGTGCTGTCTGTCAGCACACAGCACGGTGAAAACAGAACGACGTGAACAAACTGATTCAAGTGTAAAGTTCTGTGCAGGTAATTGCCTCATTGTCTCATACCAGCTTATACTTACAACTTATACATTTTTTATAGGGTTTTCAATTTAACCAGGTGATAATATTACATTTTGGTATGGACCTTTATATGTTATTAACAGTGTCATGCTCAAACAATCATCAATCAAAATCTTTGTTTTATGTCAGATTCAGTTCATTAGTTCATTCATTATGTCAGATTCATTACTGAGTAGTATTCTAATCATATTCCCCATCTGCACATACACACTATAGTAAGCTATCCTATATGCATTACATGCATACAATCTGTTCAATCCTACTTATGGTGCCTGTGAAGTGAGAGAGGCAGCGTGTTGGAGAGGGAGGAAGAGGTCAGGGACCGGGTTACAAGGAGGAGCAAGGTCTCATTCTCCTACACTCTGATCATGAGACCTGTCTGGTGTCCTTGGTCTCACGGGGGGGGGGGGGGGGGGGGGCAAGAGGAGAGAGGAGTCAGAGAAAAGACAAAAAATGAAAGTGACATGCACTCCAGCTCCAACTTAAGCCCCCATCATTTTAGCAGCTTAGCCTTCTAAATCTACTCTTACTATCCATGCAGTTAGGGTTAGGGTTGGATCAACTCATTTAGTTTATTTTCAATGAAAAAGGCGGATGAAGTACTAAAAGAATCGACTGAAACCTCCTGCATTTACATTCTTTTTTAGTATCTTCTGGTAGGCTTGTGGCCTTTTTGTGCTAATTCTTTAGTTAGGGTCTGGACATGCAACTGTCACAGATATTTTCCTACCAGTCATAGCCTGTGACAATGGCTCAGTTCTAGTGAGGTTTTGTAAACTCAAATTAGAAACAATATGAACCTTGCTAAAGTGACAAAAGCCAGGCGAGAACTTCCAGTGAAAGAAATCACACACGGCTGTTTACTTCCACAAACACAACAGGTGTACTTTGAACTGCAGCTTAAGCATTTAATATATGCGTATTTACCAGCAGCATGCTCATACATATGCATGTTGTTATTTGTCATGAGTTAGAATACAAAACATACTGAGCTGAATACAACTGAGAGAAAGATGTGTAATTCTGAGAATGTCAAAAATGTTGCTTAATTAAGTCTCAATTTCTAGAACAGAGATATAACTTTTTTTGTGTGTCAGTATCCTAACACAGACTTTCTCATACTGTACTTCACTTTATATAACTCTTCAAAGTCAAAATCGTTTACAATTAATAAAATGTGGATGAGGTGTCTGCATTCTTGCAAGGTAAACCATATAGCTATGGGCAGATAGAGCGAGAGGCAAGAGAGGCTTCATAGTAGTAATAGCTAAGGCGGATTATCAACAACAATATCTGAAAAAACTAATTTTGGGTGAACCTGTCAGCGCTGGTATCCTCAGTGTAACAGTTTTGAGAAATGAATCATCTAATACATTGGTGTTATTAAAGAGTGACATTAGCATTAAAGTCGACAGTTTAACTTTATTCTCAAAATGTTCTTTCAAATTTGTTCTTGCCTTTTCCATTTTAAACTTGGAATTCCGAGTTAAGTATCTGAATTCTGAGATTGAACTGAAAACACGCCTTGCACTCTACTTTATTTGCGTGGCTCTTATGCTGTCCAGAATAGACTTCATTTGCCATTCATTTGCATTTATTCCATAAATTCTACTATGAGTAGTAGTAGTATGTAGAAGCAGTAATACAAGTTGTTGTTTCGGTAGTAGTAGTAGTAGTAGTGGTAGTAGTAACAGTAGAAGTAATAGTAGTAACAGCAGTAGTAGTAGTAGTAATAACAGTAATAGTAACAGTAGAAGTAGTAGTACTATCAGTTATAACAGTAGTAGTATTAGTAATAACAGCAGTAGTAGTAGTAGTAGTAGTAATAACAGTAGTAGTAGTAGTAGTAGTAGTAGTAGTAGTAGTAGTAGTGGTAGTAGTAACAGTAGAAGTAGTATTAGTAATAACAGTAGTAGTAGTAGTAGTGGTAGTAGTAACAGTAGAAGTACTAGTAGTATTAGTAGTCGTAGTAGTGGTAGAAGAAACAGAAGTAGCAGTTGTTGTAGAAGTAGTGTTAGAAGTAAACAGTAAATGTAGCCTAGGAGCTATAGGGTTATTTCTTCTGTATTTGTGGTGACAGAACAGCCTGTAAACAATGGCTCTGTGTAGCCAAGTGCGATTGCCTGCTAGCCTAACCAAGCCGGGAGCCAGAGCAGCAGGCACACCCCTTACACTATGTAAACACATGCACGCATCCAGATATGTTGCACCAGGCTCCCGTCGGCAGTCTTAGAATCCCGGATTTGCAATAGCCAAAAGTACAATACAGGCAATTTGGAGCAAGCTATGCATCTTACACATAACTTCTAAAGTTTTCCAATGTGTCAGACAGTTAAGCAACGGTGGGATCATAAACGTCATGGAGACGGAGGGAATTAGGTTTAATCTTCTGGATGTGGCGGGCGCTACTTTTACTCATTGTCCTCAGAGAAACTTGAAACAAAAGGTGCGGTAATTAGTCTGAATTTGTTAGACTTCTGCCAGGTTTTTGAAGGAAATCACTACGGGATTGGCGAGGCTTTTGTGAAATTCTTTAACTTTTTTTTCTTCTCCCGTTTCAAAGCGGATTACATGTCAGACATTATTTCCAAAATGTGCTTTCTGGTAAAATTGACTTTTTTTTTAATCAAAGTTAGTCTTAATTGTGGTTTAAACTTTAGATCAAGAATGGAGAAACGTCAGGGCAATACCGGTATGTTATGGCATACATAACAATTGCAATATATCAATAATGTATATAATTAACAAACCCATGATAACAATAATAGAAGTGAGTTTCAGTTGTCCTTAATTTTCAGCTATTCCTAATGACTGTAAAATCCTGGATTTGGATTTATCCAGTATTTATGTTTAATATTTAATGATATTAGAATATGTTTGTTGCTGTAGCATAATACCTGTCTCTGAGTCACTATGCATTCATATAAACATATCTCTGACAAATCATTGAGGATAACCATCAAATGTTTATTCAAGAACCACTATTGTTCAGGATAATAATGGATACATTTGTGTTGTTTAGCTTTGTTCATTTGCAGCCCCCCAATTGTGTGAAGCCATTTCCAAACAAACATGCAACACGGTCGTCGTTCTCATGCTGCTGCTGTTCCTTTGTCTCAGCTCCCACCGCTGAGACGCTCAGAGGATTAGCTCACTCTTGTTTGTATGTACCTCAATCTCAACAAACATCCTCCACACCTGAATTAAATGCATCCGTATTAATGAAATCCATCACTACTGACCATGAGCTGACCATGGAGGTGGAGGAGGTTGGTGTTTAGACTGGCCTCATTCTTTGGGTTAGATATCATTATATAGATGTCCATATATATCAGTGGCGATTTCTCTAAGACTGCAAGGGAAGCTCAGCTTCCCCTAAAATTTCCAAAATTAAATGGTCAAATATATACTGTTGTGTTAACATTTCATTGACTAAAAATGCGTTAAAACACGTCCATCTCAAAGACGAGTCCGTTCAGAATCAGCTGCTTATCGCAGGTCGACTGACTCGATGTCCTTCTCATTCATTTCCGTAGCGTCACATTGCATTTGCCTGTTGAAGCTCAGCGTCCATCCACTTCAATGGGGATGCATAGCACTGAGTATGTGGGTTGCGCCCATGAAAAATTTGCCAAATCTTTTTTGCCATTGCCAAACAGGTTATTTTGCTGTTGCTATTGACACTTGTTTTGAACTTCTGGTACCCCCAGGTGCTGCCAATCAGGTGCCTGATTGGCACCTGATTGGCAGCACCTGTGAACATGGGCCCTACTACTGTAAGTACAGCTACAGTCAGTAAGTGTCTGCTAGTGGTGGATTTCATGATTCGTTTGAATGAATCAGTTCGCGTCGGTCAGTTCGCCAAGAAGAGTCGTTCATTTGTTGTTCGTTCACATTTCCGGTAGCGGTGAATCATGATTCTCAGTCACTGAGTCGGTCAGACTCGGCTCCTCCCTCGTTTGCGTTCAAACGAATCGCGAATGCACGTTCGCGAATGCCGAGTCGGTCAGACTCGGCTCCTCCCTCGTTCTCGTTCAAACTAATCGAGAATGCACGTTCTCAGCCGAGTCGGTCAGACTCAGCTCCTCCCTCGTTCTCATTCTCAAACGAATCACAATCGTGCAATGGTGCAAACGGTCATCAATCAACATAACATTAACTAAGTTCCTTTTAGCTGAGGAGTGCTTCATGTTCGGAATCAGGATGTTGTTGCCTGGCTGACTCTCGTGACTTCTCAGTCCTCGAGTCTTCACCACTAAACACAGTCAGTGAACGAACGGCGACTCGTCAGCACGACTCAGCGACTAGTGGGTGGAGCTGAGAGTCGAGTCTCGGAGAACGAACGAGACGAATGATGACGAACGACAGCGGCGAATCAGGTCGGTTCATTCATTTTAAAGAGTCGTTCGCTCGAACTGATTTGTTCGCGAACGAGCCACCACTACTGTCTGCTTCAAGAATCGGTATGCCGCGTTTGACTGATCTGGATAGGGCCCTTGCGATAGGGCAACTTCAAGCTGGTGTTCCGCAAAACCAAGTTGAGGCATTATTTGAAGTGAGCCCTAGTACCCTCTCCAAACTGAAGGCCAAGTTCCATATAACGGGAGATGTCAAAGACAGGCCGCGAAGTGGGCGTCCCAAGAAGACAACACCCCAAGAAGACCATTTCATCACCCTGTCAGCACTTAGGTGCCGTAGGCTGTCTTCTACAGATTTGCAGTCAAGGTTTGCAGGACGATATGGCCGACGGCTCTCTGCCCAGACAATCCGGAACAGACTACACGCAGCCAATCTCCGGTCTCATAGGGCTGCCAGGAGTCCTGCCATGACTGCCCTTCACCATCAGGCCCGTTTGCACTGGTGTCGGCAACACGTGCACTGGAACCTGAACTTGTGGAGGAACATTATGTTCAGTGATGAGTCCAGATTCTGCCTACGGCAGTTGGATCGTAGGGTCAAAGTGTGGAGAAGACGCGGAGGACGCTATGCTGATTGCTGCACCGATAGAATAAGCATCTCCCTCACTGGAAAAATGAGGCTTGTCAACATTGGAGGCAATCTCAATGCAGAGAGATATAGAGATGAGATTCTGCAACCAGTGGCAATCCCATATCTCCACAGTCTGGGACCGAACTCTATCCTCCAAGATGACAATGCTCGCCCCCACAGGGCGGGTTTATCAGAGACTACCTCCAGATGTGGGAGTGCAGAGGATGGAATGGCCTGCTTGCAGTCCTGACCTCAACCCCATTGAACACTTGTGGGATCAGCTTGGGCCTGCTGTTCATGCCAGAGTGACCAACACAACCACGTTGGCTGACTTGCGACAGACCAGGCTGGTGACCAGCATGAGGAGGAGGTGCCAGGCTGTTGTGGCTTTGTATGGTTCTTCCACACGCTACTGAGGCTCCTGTTTGTGAAATGAATAAATTGTTAAATTGCCAATATGTCTTGTTTCTTCAAACTTCAATCATCCAATCCACCAAACACCAAACGAGTCAATGGCAGAATAAGCTGTTTGGCATTGGCAGAGAAGATTTGGCAAATTTTTCATGGGTGCAACCCACATACTCAGCTCTGCTGCTCATCCCACAAGTGCATGTTCCTTAGAAATGGGTGTTTCTTAGAAATAAGATTTATTGCCAAAAAGCATTGTTACCACAGAGAAATAATCAACCAAACACAAATTTCCTTACTTCTTGCGCTAAGTTCATACAGAGAGAGAGAGATGTATGTTGACTTTCATAAGTGCACTACAACATGGATATCTATAATGTCTGACGAGTGCCACCTGATGAACGGCCAAATTTTAACGTAACTTAAGCACGAAAAGGGGACAAATAGTAAGATTGTTTTTCCTTCAAGATAATCATATGTTTATATACTGGTATGCACCATAGGTTGAATTGTATCTATTCAAACAAGGCCTGAATGTGACCGTATCAACATGCAATGCACAAATATAGGTGACCGGAGATTGTCTGCAAACACAGTGTCACCCGTGCAAATGTGTGTGCTAGTTAATAGATTAGCACGTACGATGCACACCTTGGTGTGGTTTAAATAGAGGGTGAGAGACAGCGAGAGGGAGGGGTGTCATCTCAAAAAAACAACGTGTCTGCTGTCAACTGCTTTTAGCTTAATCAAACCGCGTACACACTGTTAGAAACGGGTTATGAAAAAAAAAATCCATGGTAATAAACTATTAATATTTGTCAGGTTCTGATGTGTAAACAGCACTATAATTTATGTTGTGTTGTGTAGAGTGCTGATGGTGTAGCGCTGGTGCGGTGTCTGTCACTCGAGTTCAAAGGCCACTTAGTGTGATTATCTTTTCATCTCATGCACGGTTTTTATTGTTCTGCCCTTAAGCCTGACGTCATTTAACAACGTCAACACAATCACTACTACTATTACAAAATGTACGCGTATGAGAGGAATATGCAGCAGTGGCAATTTCTCTAAGACTGCAAGGGAAGCTCAGCTTCCCCTAAAATTAAAAAAAATTAAATGGTCAAATATATACTGTTGTGTTAACATTTCATTGACTGAAAATGCGTTAGAACACGTCCATCTCAAAGACGAGTTTGTTCAGAATCAGCTGCTTATCGCAGGTCGACTGACTCGATTTCCTTCTCATACATTCCCGTAGTGTCACAGCGCATTTGCCTGTTGAAGCTCAGCGTCCATCCACTTCAATGGGGCTGCATAGAACAGCTTTTTTTAGTGCGTCGAAAGTCGACGGTGATTGGATAATGCTGCGATTATGTCCCTCCCACGGACGCTCAGCGTCTCTGGGGGTGAATGGAGGAGTGGGCTGGCCTGGATGCTGGGCTTCTGCGTGATGATTGGAGGGTCTGCGAAAGACTGAGTTGCCGTTTGAGTGACAGCGATTTTGAACTATAAAACGTCGCCGGAGCTCTCTTCAGTCCTCAGTCCCATCGCAGATTTTGCAAGCGAGTCGAAAGACAAACTGCAACCTATTTCTTGATATTTGCTTGGTGAAATTGCTAGACAATTTTCATCGTACATTTCATACACTTATACACACAATTCCTTGCTTCAGTTTAACATAATCCCCACATTTCTTTGTTCAAGTTTAATATTGTTTTGGTAGTTGGCCATCACTTTAATTCAGGGAGCCTGCGGTCTGAACTTCAAGTCCTGTATTCAGATCAGGACCTGCAGGGTGACAGGGGAAAGCTGTGTGATTTCTTGGTGTTCCTTAAAGACATGGAGTTGGACAGTGCAATGCCTCAGCTTTACAAACTGTTCTCATTAGTGGCAACAATTGGAGCTACATCTGCAGGTGTAGAAAGGAGCTTCTCCTTAAAGCGGCTCAAGTCCTACACCAGTAACACAATGGGCCATGGCCGTTTAAGCAGCCGAGCTCTGCTGGCCATTGAGAGGACACTGGTCAAGTCTCAGGAGAATACAGCTAGTTGGTATGATAGAGCATTTCCTTGAAAAGGAACAGAGAGGATAATTTACATAAATTGACAATTTATATGATGTAGGCCGAAAATGAGCTTCCCCTCTTTGAAAGATGAGCAGCCGCCACTGATATGCAGATATAATATTTGTTAAGTAACTCATTGAGAGGGTTTTGTTCATGAAACATTCCCAGTTTTTTTGCTGGTTGCTGACACCACTGATTTGGTGCTAATTGTTAACATTAAAACATAATTAAAATGTGACGATCAAGCAAACATGTTCGTAAGGAAATGAACACAATTAAAAAACTAAAAAACCACCCCCCTGTAGTATCACCCGAGTGTCTCAATGCTCGGCCGCTAACAAGCAGATGAAGGCAGAGTTGTGCTCTTCTCTGACACCGACTCAGTCTAAAAATATCTCCATAGACAAGTTCCACGCACTGCACGTATCACACTGGTTGACATCTGCATCCAGGGGGTGTTGAAGCGTAGTTGTGGTGCTGATGGTGTGTGTGTGTGTGTGTGTGTGTGTGGTGTGTGTGTGTGAAGATGGTGGTGGTGGTGTTAGGTAAGTGGGTGGTCGTCATAATAATATGACCAAACCATTTGTCAAGTGAGAAATCTCTCCCAGGGCCTGCAGACCTTTGTCCGCCATTCCCTCCCCGACCCACGGACGAGTGTTATTCCCCAGCGCTGGAGGAGACGCCTCCTGTTGGCCACACTGGAGAACAGCACTCTGCTGGAGGGAGCGTGTTGCTACTGGACACTGTTATCTCTGATTGATAGCCCCTATGATAGCCCGCCCGTGTGAAGGAGAATGGCCCGAGAGCGAGTGCCCTCCTTACACCCAAGCTCCACCAAGTCCTTATTAATATTTTGTTTAGGTCCGCACCTACCCATCGCTATTTATGTTACTCGTAGAGGATTGGATCTGTCATCTCGGGTATTTACTTGCATTTGTCTTGGTTTTTCTAAAGTGTGTGTGTGTGTGTGTGTGTGTGTGTGTGTGTGAAGGGGTGCATGTGTGTTCATATGTGTACGTGCTTGTGTGTTCATATGTGTGTGTGTGCTTGTGAATCGGTAGGTGTGTGTTAGTCTTACATTATATCACTATGAACTATTCATATATCAGGGAGTTTCATCAATTTAAGGCATTGATATTCAAACTAGGGCCAGTGAATGCTAATGTGCCATTCATGACAAATCATCACACAAGCGGGATTATGTTGCATGTGAAGAATTAACGGCAAGCCAGCAACTGAAGTCATAGTGGATGTATCTTAAAGGATGATGAAGACATTCTGATTATTTATTGTCATATTGTTCACATCCCCATGGAAGACCTTTGTTTTAAAGGAGTCCTATTGTGCTTTTTTGTGCAAATTAATTTGGTGGTACTACTAGAATAGGTTTACATCGCTGAATGTGAAAGATACTCTGATTATTCTCAAATGATTGATTTCTGAGCACAGAGAACAGGATCTTCTCGGCGTGGCAATACAGCTAACCAAAGTCTAACCAAAGAGTTGCTCGGACTGGCTCGGACTTTGAGGTTTTTAGCTTAGCAGACCTTAAACATGTATGAAAACGATATACAGTATAACACACTAAAGTAAAGGGAAAAACAGAAAAATAATAACATGCCCCCTTTAATGTTGAAAATACATTAAAACAAGTCACGTAACCCCTCTTCTGCTTCCGCCAGCAGAATACATCCTACCCATTAATAATGACCATTGTTTTACTAAAACATCTGTGATTTAATTTATTTGAAAGGTAGATTTGAGCTTCCCACGCAAGAAATGTTCCATTTCCAATTAAAATTGTACAAATGGTAAGAATGCACCGTTCGTAGTCCATGGCACAGAGGGTAGGGCTGCATTTGGTAAAGCTGGAAATGGCGTGAGTTTAAGAGAAAAACAGGCTTTTGATCATTGAATAATGGATGCAGGCGATACAAAAAACTGTAATACACTGCCCTTAATCTGTCTCCTAATGACTGCTCGATGCTGTATTCATAGACCCAGCAGTGGAACGCAATCGTATCGTTTCAGTTTTGCCAGCTTTAACACCAACCATCCACTACGATCACATTTAATTAACTAATTAACCAATTGTACTTTTCTGGTGCATTCATTATCCTGACCTAGACCTCAACCAAACTGCACCCTAACGTAAATATAGTCATTTTCAACCCAATATCAAAATGTATCCAAAGCTTTAATCAAATAATTTGTTATCTAATACTGAAATGCCTGGTTGGCATTGAAAGCACATACTTTTATTATTGAATTTAATAAAAAGAAAAATCATAATCTTAGAATTTAAAACGTTAACTAGCAGCAAATCTGTGCTTGGGGAGAAAAAATGACAAATTACAGTGAATTTACTGGAGTTGTTGGAGAAGTCAAAATGATGGTAATTCTCTCACACAGTATTACCAAGTGTCTAGTTGTGCCTGATTAATGCTGTGAAGCATTAGGATATTTTTGTCAATTTTCCATTCCTCCTGATTTTGGTGATATTTGCCATGGTGTTCCAAGGTGCCAATTTTTCGCTCTTTACTGAACAGTTTTGTGAATAATGCAGGTGCAAAGCTATGTTATAATTAATTAGCAATGAGAAAGTAACTGTCGCCAAATGCATCAAAACCACATCAGCTTTTTACCACTACAATGTGAATATTGAACAGACAGTTTTTCTTTTTACTGAATAGCAATGAGTTAAGTCTTGAATGCAAGCATGGAGTGAATACCTTGGACACAAAGGTGTAAGTAAGGTATAATACAAAAGCATCAAAGAATAAAATCAATGTCTAAACAAGAATGACAATAGCATCTTTTGGCACTCTTCATCAAAACAAGCTTCATTGCCACGCGTCCTAACTGTTGAAAACGCACTCCATGCATTCCACTTAGATGATTCATGTGCAGATTTAAACTGGCCTCCATCTCTCCTATGACCCTCTCCCTTCAGATTGATTAGGGTGGCGGACGTCCTGAAGCACCTACACGTCCTGACATTCAACCCACGGTCAAACGCCTAAAGCACTGCTCGCCCCAACACATTTACGGGAATTGTTAGCGGGTTCATTGATTATCTGTTCATTTGACAGTTAATCTGCCGTGTCTGGGGTGTCACAATTACCTTGTAGCGCCCTCCCAAAATAAAAAGAAGGAATGACGCTTGTTTTTGAACGTATTTCTCCGTTTGAGCCGCTGGCAGAACCACTGTGTATGTGGGGGCAGGCCCGCGGGTTTGGATGGCGTGTGTGTGTTATCGGGCGGTGGCAGGGCTTTGGGTTGCAACGGAATTCCTGGAGGTCGAAGAATCCCATCCCGTGGATGGTTGGTGAGTTGGACTGGGGGGGGGAGGGGGGGGGGGCACTCCGGGGCGGGAGCCAGCATCGCTGCTGGTTGCTGAAGTGTCTCCAGCCCAGGACACTGAATCCCTTATCGACCCCAGGGAGAGAGTCTGCGGCTGATCCCAACCACTGACCTCTCTGTGGAGGGCAGCAGAGAAAAGACAGATCTAACCCACAGGGACGCGTAGCAACATCACAGGGAGGGAGAACACAAGTACACACACACATACACGTACACACAACCCCCCCCTCCGCACAAAATAAAAGATACAAAAGTTAAGTGAAGTTGAAGTTGAAAATAAATCAATCCAAAGAACAGAAGGAACATTTTCTTCATTTTTTTTTTCTAATGTTGAAGTAAAATTTGAGATTAAATCCCAACACTTCCTAAAAGCAGACCTGGGAGTCTGCAGAGAAAATACTTTTTTCAATGACTTTCATAAACTTTTGTGTGTTAATGTTGTATTACAGCTGTTCTGGTTTTCCATTAGGAATGATGTAATATTAACACATTTTATGAGTAAACATGCTAATTATGTTCAGACTGTGAAATATGTGTATTATGCATAATTTATTTTTGTTTTACAATCCACACACACACACACACACACACACACACACACACACACACACACACATACATGTATGTATGTGTATGTAAACAAGAGAGCCTGTGTTAACAATTCAATTCTGTTAATTGGGGCATCTTGTTTTCACAATTTCACTTGGTTGACAGTGTTTATCTGCATTAATTCTCCCTAGTTTGGGACAACACCAAGGAACAGAAAATAAATACTAACCTAGCACGGCACTAGCTGTTGTTGCTCGGTTCATTATGAGAAACAATGCACACAGATCCCTTGCTAGTTATTGCCGCGGTGCAGACTTGGCTTTGTAATACGGAACCTTATACTTATTTCTTTGTAATGCAAAATTACAGCAGAAATGTGGTTATGGAATTTATAGAGAAAAAAAAGGTTTTGTCTTTCTCAGTATTTCTTCAAAAGCCACTATGAACAAGGCAAAGGAGTGTTCAAGAGATCTGCTAATCTCTTCATGAATCAGTATGATGAACGGGCTCTGGATGTGAACTGGGGTGTATAATATCCAGCTTATACATCAGGTAGCCCCCGCCCCCCTTGTTCCATCAGGGCTGTGGGTGACTCATGTCTATAAAACACATAATGAATGCGTGGGCACGTCCCAATGAGTTTGTCAAAACATATACAAGACAAATTCATATGCTCTGCAAATCTGAGACTTTGTTCAGGCCCAGCTCGCTGTATCTGCAGAACACTACGGATGGTTCAATACAACACTGTGCAGAACAAGCAGAGGAACAAAAAGGCACCAGGCAGCTGAACCTTAAAGGATAATTCCTGTATTTTAAACATTGAGCCCCCTTTCTGGTTTGTCTAGGATGAAATAGAGTGGTTGACACCGACATTTTGACTATTGGTCCTGTCTCAGGTATTTGGCTAATTTCAAATCACCCCTGCATGCTTCAGAATGGCTGGCTATGGGCATTCACAAACCTGTCCTTAAAACAACCCTAAACGTTATCAGACGTTTTCAGAAATATGCAACTCACTGAGTGGTTAGTGGTGTTAGCCAGCCATTTTGAAGCAGGCAGGGGCGATTCTAAATGAGCCAAACACCCGAGACAGGACCAATAGTCAAAATGTCGGTGTCAACCACTCTATTTCATCCTAGACAAGCCAGAAAGGGGCTCAATGTTCAAAATACCGGAATTGTCAATTAAGTGTACCATTCGTTTTACCGCTGAGCCTGGCTTCTTTAAAAAAAGAAGGAAAGAAAGAGAGTAACAGTTATGTCTGCCGCTGTATTTTTTAGGAAGTTTCATTACAACATGGCCAGAGGCTTGTTCAACATGGCAACCGACAGCTTGCTTGTTTTATGTCCTTCAGCCAACAGCACAAAAGCACGGCGAGTATGAATGAATAGGCTTCGCCCAGCCTTTTCATTGCCTTCTGCTTTATCACAAATATTTAATAATTTATCAATGCGAGCTGCCCCTCATCTCGTTGGAGTCATTACAGTGATGAATGGCAGATCACATGGCTTTCAGCACGCACGTGTATCCCGCAATGTGACCTTGCGGCGCGACTTGACTCGCTATAGCTGGTAGGTGTTAAGAGTGACGGCAACAGGTTTGAGAGTTCGTCAGTACAAACAGAACCCAGGAACGTGTTGGGTTGTTTACTTCCCGCATTAGTACATTGGCCTGATATAATCGAGTCCGGCCTTCTGATTGATTTTCTCCGTGAACCGTACAAGGCTGATGTGACTCTTGGGTACGAGGCGATGTTGCAGGTAACAGCTGTTGTAGTGCACGCAACAGCAAAGAAGAAGAACAATAACCCCAAACAGATTTGAATGTAAATCGTGAACACAATGTAAGAGTGTCGAGTATGGGCGAAAGCGTGCTCTGGCTTGACTGTAGAACCTATACCTTAACAGATGTAGAACCTATACCTTAACACTGTAGCGTGTGCCAGAAGGATCCATTCCAGACGGAGGTAGCTGGTAGCTATCTAGAGCACATAGACAGGAGCAGAGATCCACAAAGGCTCGATGCTTTATGTGCAGGAGAGGAAGGAAGCCGGTAAGCCCATTTCATGTCACTGTAACGACTCGGGCCGAGGAGCTCTTGTTTGGGAAATGACGGCGTGTATGTCTCCCAGAAGAAATGCCTTTCTACGAGTCAGTTAGGTTTTCTAAGAGGCAGGGAGGGGGAAGCAGGACATGTCAGACAGGGATAGATCAACATAGAAACAAGGGGAACGCTGGTGTTTCGCCCCGGGGATTTGTGCTAGCTAGCTTCCTCACAGGCTCCTAGCATTGATTTGACAGTGA
This sequence comes from Micromesistius poutassou, assembly GCF_964030765.1. Classification (NCBI taxonomy): domain Eukaryota; kingdom Metazoa; phylum Chordata; class Actinopteri; order Gadiformes; family Gadidae; genus Micromesistius; species Micromesistius poutassou. Next base: position 17,791,672 of record NC_140276.1, on the reverse strand, counting down.
ATAGTGAAGAAAGAAAAATGAATGCGGCCACATTTAATGAATGATGGACAACAACGCAGTCTAAATTTGTCTTTAGCAGTACACTTTGTCTGAAAGTATCACAGAAACTTTTTCCCTTTGTCTTGCAGGAGAATATATATTTTTTCTGCACATAAAAACTCAAATTTTGTTACGTATAAATAGATATGGAATCGCAGAAGAAAAAAAAAACAGGGTTGAGAAAAAAAGTAAATACAAGTGTTTAACAGTTTACACTCTCCATCTGTGTTTATCGGAAATACATCTAACGCAATGTGTGATGTGACACACTGAAAAAGCTGCATATAATTGCTTTTTTCAGATTCCTAGCGGGGTCTGGTCCAGAGCCAATGCTTTGGCAAACAGCTCCACAAGTACATAGTTTGGCTTCCCACTGTCTCTCTCCTGGCAGCCAAGATGTGTTTAAGTATCAGCCTGACTGCTTTAGGCACACTTGAACCGTGCTCACTTCGCTCGCTATCAACACAGTGAAACCGCCAAATATCGCTCCCTGCAACATGGTCTTTTCTTTTTGGTTTGTGATTATAATAAAAATGTTTCACTTAATATTTGCCTTTTCTCTCCCATCCTAAATGAGCATCGTTTGTGTTGAATCACTCATTAAGGACATCATTGTCTGGCGTGTTATTGTAATTGGCTGTGGCACGGCGGCCAGGCCGCGGCATACGGCGAGAGACACCTATTCAGCGTCCCACCCCCCAAGGGATCAACAACACTCATAGTTACCGTGGTGACCGATGGCCGCCCGCCACATAAAGCTTATTTACTATGGCAGCTGTTCAATTTTGCAACACCTACTCTGCCTTTTCCTCTAATGGCGGCTTGTGGCCCGGGACTGCGACTGGTTCCTTCCCCACCGCCACCCCGGGGTTATTTACATCTTTAAATCTATCCGCTATAAATCATCTTATTTCATTCATATAATCCAAAATATATCGAAATGATACAAAAAAAAGACCCTGAAACAATGTACCGAATGAATGCTATAGGAAAATGATGTTTTCGAGTTAGCCTTTATTATTTAATACCATTTTTATGAACAGTAGGCCTATCTTTTCATATTATCTTCGTTTTTGTCCTCCTGCTCTTCTAACCGTTCGCTCACCAGTGGACCGTCTCGCTCAGCACGCTCGCGTTGGACACCTGTGTGACCCTCCGCCGGTACTCTGGCCTTTACCCTCTATTATAACGACATACACACTGTATACAACCCCCCCCCCCCCCCCCCACACACACACACACACACACACACACTCAGCACTATACGCTGCGCTTGGTGAGCGATGACTCCCGCCCGCTCTGCCTCCGTGCAGCGCCGCGGCGGGCTGTGAACTCACAGAGCCAGCGCGGCTCGTGGTGGGCGCCTCCCACTCCCCCGCCATCGAGGGTCTCTGCCCGGCTTTGATTCCTGGAGCAGAGTGGTGGGGGGGGGGGGGGGGGGAGGGGTCGGCGGGGGCCGGAGCCAGTGCACCGGTACTCCAGCTAGCCGCCCGCTCCGCTCCTGCCCGGGCTGACTGTTACCGTGGCGACCGGGTTAAGCTCGGGTGAACGGGTGGGCGCCCGGTGATTCACGCCGCCGTAATGAGGAGCGGAGCGGGAGGAAGTAGCCCGCGTCTTATTAGATCACCGTGGCGTTTAGAGAGAGAGGGAGAGAGAGAGCTAGAGAGAGAGAAAGAGAGAGAGAGAGAAAGAGAGAGAGAGAGACAGAGAGAGAGAGCGGTTAGAAACAAGTGGGGATTGATGCTTCTACATTAACATCCTCAGGTATCGTCACTAGGAGAAGTAAACAGGAGCAGACAAACAGGAGTTATTATATTATTCTCTTCGGGGGACATATATGCAAACCTGAGCAGCTGACAGCTGGTGACGGAGCGCGGAATGGTTAATAATGAGAACAGAATAGGCGCCCATTGCTGCTCCAGCTCATATGCAAATGTTGAGTGTAATGAATAAATATTGCAATTAATGTGAGATTTAGCCTTTGGTCAAACACATTCCACAGCTCACCGGCCATGGCAGATGTGTACCCCCTCAACTGGGCTGCCTCCCCCTCGCCCACCGGTCTGAGCCGACAGGGCCTTGCTGCAGGCACACTGAGCTCAAGGCCTGGGCAGGATATCGGATTTTGAACAAGTCTAACAACTTGTGTTCCCTAAATAAAAGCCTGAGTCCGACCTCTAAAGGTATATGTGTCATTAAAACTGCATCGCGCTTGGCAGGGAGTTAGAGGCCAAAGTTGATATAAATCAGCATCAATTACTTTTGTTTGTTGTTTTATTCTGCTTTGCTCCATGCGTGTGTGTGTGTGTGTGTGTGTGTGTGTGTGTGTGTGTGTGTGTGTGTGTGGGGGGGGGGGGGGGGGGGGGTGTGTGTTGTGCTGTTCTTTTCAAGGCCTGCCCTGACCTGGCCCTCAGTCAACATGAATGACAACGTGATGTTCAAAGGAGAGCTGCAAGTTTGGAGCCAAAACATTGGTGTTGGTTATTCACCCCAAGACGAGGTGAAAACCGACCACTGAACAGCTCTCCTTCAGACTGTCTGTCTGTCTGCCCTCATCCTGAACAACCAGTGGACACCTCACAGCTACACTCCATCAGAACTCAAAGTTGGACATTACGTCGGAGAAGCTGAGTCAGTGTACGTCAGCAAAACAAACAGAAACACAGTTTACTGTTTTAAAGAAAGAAAAGTCTGTAAAGGGAATATATCAATGGATGAAATGTGAATGATATCCCATGCAACACACAATGCAGATATAAAAATAGCAATAATAATAATAATAACAAAACGCCCAGAGATGTCTGTTTAGAAATCAGTTATACCAAAGCTAAAGATGAATGCTAATGTTGCCGTCCCTGAGGCCTGGCTTGGAGAACCCACCCCTACCCTTTACAAGAACTGCAGTAAAGTGAAATAGTCGTGGTTTACTAGCAGCGACAGGCAAACATAGCCTACTACCCCCATATCTGTTCCTGGTGGGACATTTTGGACATTAAAATTAATGATAGTGAAGCCAGATGGAAATGGCTACAAGTGAGAAACAGGTTTTATGAAGCTGAAAAACACCATTTCATTCTGTCCACCTCCTCCCAACATAAAATGGCAGATACAACCAGCACTGCGGTATATTCCCTGACTTTCTTATACATTTCAATTACTTTGTCTCCCTTTTTTTCTTTGGTCAATACAGGCCAATATCAGCCCTGTTTAAGAGACGCATTTCCATTTCAAAAAAAGAGAAAGAAATCTCTCCAAATGTAGAATCAATATTAATGTGCAGACGTTTTTCCTGTGTTATGATACTGATTACATTTGGTCTTGTGTTTTATCCTTTCCCCCAGACCAATAAACATAGCGTTGGCTTCACTGTAGTACCCTTGTGCAGGTCATTATCGGCTGCTGCAAATGCCCATTGGGAGCAGCAGGATAAGAAGACACATACTAAGGGGTAATGTTGCATGATGATTTTTTGCTGGTTGTCATGGTTATTAATCCACTGCACTAGAGATTAATGTGGGGAAAAACGTCTTAGTCAAAAACGCAATATCGTTGCGCAATCCTGGCATACAATAAAAAATAACCAAGTTCGATGACATTTATTCTTCATATAACCATGTTGGAAAGAATATTCATGGTCAGTGTTGGGGAGTAACGGAACACATGTACCGGCGTTACGTATTCAGAATACAAATTATAAGTAACTGTAACTTCCGTTACAGTTACAATTTAAATAGTTGGTATTTAGAATACAGTTACATAACGGATTGGATGGATGGATTACATGACAATACTTCTCCCGACCACCTCACTTTGGTGCGCACCAAATCAGCCGGCCGAGACCTCCCTGAAGAGGTGGTCTCGGTTTGCTTCCAAACTAACCCTGGTGCGGTTCGCTTGAGATGTGAAAGCTAACACACCTCGGTCCGATCCGGTTCTAAAAACGCCTCTTTGGACGTAACAGGCACCCGCTCAGCCGCACACATTATGGAAATTATTGTTTGATTAGCGGTAACTCCAAGATTGGAAGTACATTGTCGGACCGTCGGGTGAAAATGAGTCGTGGCTCGTGGATATTTGGGTAGACGCCCACATTAAACGTATGCTGGAAAACACATAAAAATGCTGATGCATTTAACACATTCCGCATCAGGATGAGGGAGAAGGAGTTGGACCGGTCTGCAGATCAACATACATCACGCTGGATATCCATGATTGTTTACTTTCACCGGCGCTTCCCCCCCCCCCCCCCCCCTATTTAACGCTTTACCCCGCCCCAGACCTTTTTGTCCAATGATTGATCTTTGCACACATGTGGGTTTGTTGTAAAATTCTGGGACTCTGCGAAAATTGCAATGTGAAAAGGAACCGCACCAAACCAAGAACAATTGGTCCATGCCTTCATTTCCTCAAGGTTGGATCCCAATTACTTCATTGGGATACCTGGCAAGACCATACAGAAGCTACAATACATCCAAAACAGCGCCGCCAGGGTCCTAATGAGAGCCTGTAAATACGAGCATATCACCCCCATCCTTCAATCACTGCACTGGCTCACCTGTCTCATCCCGAATCAACTACAAAATTCTGCTACTCACTCATAAATGCATCCATGGACACGCACCTACCTACCTTCAAGAACTCATCACCCTACAGTCCCGCACTCTCAGATCCACAAACACCCTGCTCCTCCAAATCCCTAGCACTAGGCTCTCCACCATGGGAAGAAACAGAAACAGAAAAAAAAAGAAACAGAAACAGAGCTTTCTGCTCGGCCGCACCACGCCTATGGAACAGTCTCCCAATCCAGATGAGGGCCATTCAGAACCTGGACTCTTTTAAAATAGGCCTGAAAACCTTTTTATTCAGAAAGGCCTATGGCTGCTAATCTTTATTGAGTATGTTTTTGTTTTCTTTACCTTGCTTTTAACTTTTTAACCTTGTAGCACTTTGAAATCTCTTTGATGAGAGGTGCATTAGAAATAAAATTTATTATTATTATTATTAAAAAATAAACATTGTATTTTGGTCCGGACCAAAGAGAGCGAACTAAGGACTTTCCTGGTGTGAATACGCCCAATACTCTCTCTCTCTCTCTAGAGTGAGAGATAAGTGAGAGATCATTTGCTGTGGAGTTCCTCTACAGCAAATGATATAATCTAGTGCACTTTCAGGGAGACTTGGGCCTAACACATTCAGCCAGTTGGAACAGAAGAACACACCAGAATAGGCCTGTTTAGTAAGCAGGATTTGACGCCGCATTCCTACACGTATAAAATGCAATTCAATGTGGAAGTAACCCAAGTATTCAGAATACAATACTCAGATTGCGCAATGTTATGGAATACGTTCAGCATTTTCACAGGGAATTCAGGAATTCACAATACCTCTATAGAGATCCGTAGAGTATCATGTAAACTGTTTATTGTGCAGATGTATTACATATCTGCTAAATGGAACGATGGCTAACTGCAACCAAAGTTAGGGCCTCCATTGTCTATGAAGGTTTTCCACCTAAAATACATTAAAATATATAGAAAATATGAACTGTTGTAAAAGGATAGTTCGGTCATTCCGAATATATGAATTTCGCCCACATTTGTAAAATGTTGCTGTTTGGATATTTAATTCTTGAATATATGTCATGAAAATAAGGATATTTTGGAAGTCAAAGGACTCAATACTGTTGGATTCATGAGTTATAATACATTAACACAGTATTTTAACCCAAAAAAACATTTATCAGAGTATTTTACCAAAATAAAGTATTTGTAGAAGTATTTTAATCAGTGTATCCGGTGCTATTGCTTCATGAATCCATCTGACTGAGCCATCTTGCTGATATTGGGCTTTGTAAGCTGCATTACCTTGGGCAAAGGAAACATCCGTCCTATACTAAACATAATACACTGCCTCGATAAAGGTCTCTGGATACGCTGAAGCCCTTCAATCAGAACAATGAGGCCGCTTGATGGCATTGCAATTCTGCAGATTTAAATCGAGCAGAAGAACAAAATGAATAGCCAGGGATCCTCTTGGACCAGACTAGACCAAACTGACCAGACGATGTCAAAATTAAAGAGGATTGGCCATTTTGTCCTGAACGAAACAACGATGTCTCCCAGCAAATCTCTCAATCCACTGCCGGCAATGACTATTAGTGCTGGCGCCATCACAGGGATAAAGGCTCAGGGTCACCTTTAATGTTGTGCAACAAAAGACAATCCGTGAAGGTCCAGCCGTCGATTGAAGTCATTTCAGCGACCATAGACCCTGCAGACGCCAGGAGAAATCCTTTTTATGTCAGTAAGCTCGACCAGATTGAATTCCTTTGCGTATCAGTGAATGGATCAAGTCAGAAAAGGGGACCAGATTTGGTCTCGTGATAAACTGTAGCCTCTGCTGAGCCAAGGATTTGCAGGCGGCTGTGCTGGTGGAATCCACTTGTCTGCGCTGGCACTAGAGCTGATGGCGATGATGGTGGTGGTGATTATGACTGGGTGGTCAGGATGGTGGTGGACTCTTTAACCAATGGGATGTCACATCCGCGTCCAAATTACCCTGCCCAGGTCGTACTCCAAATGGTGTCAATCTTGTTGAGCAATTGACTCTGAAAGTGAAATGACTGAGAATGCTAAACCGTGTGTAATGGAAGATGCTGAACACATTTGTGTGGAGATGGTGGAGGCCTGTGCAGAAACCGTATATAGTATGGATCCCCCCAAATAAGGCCTAAATCGTCTCGTGGGCTGAAAGTTGTAGCTCTGACTCCCTAACTGCTGCTGCTTCGATCGTAGCATGGTCCAAAGACCGGAGATTCTACATTTGACACTATTAGAATGTTGATATGATTCAACACAGAATTCTTCCAAATATCAAGGACATCGTTTGTGAGACATTTTCCAATGTGGACTCTTTAAAAAAGACTAAACTGGAATAAATCAGATCTCTTTTCATCAAGCACGCTAAGTTAAATTATTAATAAAAAAAATAGGCGAATATTGAACATCCAACTGAATTTCCCGCAGTTAGATAGAGATGAAGGCCAAAACCAAACCTATTAAATATAATTGTGTGTGTTCGGTCTGCCAAATGACGGCAGATCAGTTCATAGTTTTGAACGGATGATGCCCCAGAATCAGAATGTTGGCAAGTTTACTATACAGGCACCTCAAGCAGATCAGACTTCTAATGGTAAAATGAAGTATCCACTTATGATTCCTACAATTGTAATTATAAGCAACAATTCACAAAATCTATCAAATAGTTTTTGTGTTTTTGTTGAATGTGAATTTAATTGTAAGTTCAGGTTTGTTTCAGCATGTGTTCAGCATTAGGCTTAGTACGCTGGGATTTGAAATGCTGTTTCTCTATAATTTTCACTTTGCACGTGTTGTGCACTAACACACTTAGTGGTGCTTCACTTGGTGCATCATTCATTCTCTCTCTTTTATTTTCTCGTGGCTCTTGATCAATTTAAGCTTCCAGTCAGTCCAACTTTACATAACAAAGCTCAGATTATGTTAAACTCCATTAGATTATCTTCAATTACCCTGCTAATAATATAAAACGAGGGTACTGTACAATGGTACAGTGCAAGCTTTTTATTTTCATCCTAAACTAAAGCAGTGTTGCTGAGCTACTCAAAAACGTGAACCCATAAACTACATAAATTGTTGGCCTATTTTACCACTTATAGAGAAACGGGCAAGTAGGTTGGGACCAACAGCGGTTATTAAGCATAGAAAAGGAAGAGCGCAGAGTCACCTAAACTACATCTGTGGAAGTCTGCACTTATTATTCTAATATTCTTTAAGAAATGACACCGCTGTCCACAAAACAACAGTTAATGTCAAAACGAGATCAATTAATGCACTAATGAGCACAATGAATGTCTTAATTAGGGGAACTTAGAGTATAAATGTGGTGTTTTGTTCGGGAAAAATCGATGAATCTTCCATCATGTTAACTTTTATGATGACAGCTATTACAAGATGCCCCCCCAAACCCCCTCCCCTCAGCCATGACACACGTGTGGATCTGTGGGTGGCGGCCGTGGAGTTTCCTGCTTAGCTCAATCTCTTGGGAGGGTGCAGATGTTATCGCATGGAGGGAAATCTTTACACCGAATAAAACCCCTGGATGTTTGTGAAGCATTGATGCTGAGGGTAAAGAGCCGACCGGGCCACTCTTCAGTCTGGAATGTGGGGATCTTCCATTTGTCACAATGCGTTTCATCTGGGGGGCAACATTGATGCGGACATGGGAAAAGGTGACTGCAGTAGTAGTAGTAGTAGTAGTAGTAGTAGTAGTCAAAGTATGAGCGTGGAGATTTTTTTTAAGATATCGTAATGGGTGTCATGACGATGTAGTCACAGCAGTAATAGTAGTAGTAGTACTATGAGAGTACTATGAGAGAAACGTTTTTTCTTTAGTCTATATTCTATTTTGGAGTTTCTTGTTTGTTTGTATGATCCTACAACACAACAAATACATTGCGGTGAGTGACAACATTGTGTCCTAATTTCCTCAAAAGTGAATGACTTTCTCTTTGTGTAATTCCTACAAGATGCACCACAAACCACTGCATAACATTTACTATGTTGTGTATGCTGTAAATCTGTGCACAGGGGACAGAGTTTGGGACAAACCCATGGTTTCCCATCTTGGACATAACAGTGAAATAACCCCTAACCTTTATTGGCACCGTTTAAACCCTTCACTGCTCCTACTGATGGTGGAAGGGCAATAACTGTCCAAAGATTTACAGCGACAACCCAATACTGTGTCCGTTCCTGCCTCTCACCATGTCGCCCCTATATATCTAGGGGCAGCAAAAGGGGGGATGGATAGAAATAGACTTGAATGGTTTTTATTTGGAGTTTAATCTAAAGCATTGTAGCCTTTTTTATGATGCTGAAATTTAGCTTTGCACCACTGATAACATTACATTGAGCAGCCATATTGGAGAAATACATAAAATGCAATATGAATATAAATATAACTATCGTTTATTTGAGGTATATCATTGTTAGTTAATGTAGACAGTATTTTGCTTGTATGAACTTTCAACCATCCAGTGCGTCTTTTTATATTTGCATTATAAAAGTAAAGGCTGTGCAGGCAACCACATGCCACATTGTGATCAGATTCATGCATATCAAATAAGTTGTTAAAAAGAAAATGGAAAAAAAAAGAATAATTAATAAGGCTTTTCAAAAGGAGTTGTTGGAAAGTTGGAGGTATTAGATAATGCTAACAGGCCATGGTCTTTAACGTTTCGTTAATTTGCATGCTGAAAATGTCATGTAGGCTGCCTCGTAAGATACCATTATGTTCAATCACTGCTCAGGTAATTGTAGCATAACAAGGATGACCTATGCTCTGCTTGGCATTTTGAAACATTATGTTTTGACCAAAAATATTAATATTTAAATTGCTTTAAACTATTATTGACAAGGTGCTCTGCAACTCCCATCAGCCAACCTTATGAATCATGTTTATGTCCTGCCAAATAGTATAATATAATAACTTTTATTTTTCCCTCGAGGGAACCTATTCAACTAAGTTGAATAGGTGACCAGGTTATTCAACAACATAAAAGCTGTGCACTAAAAAGGGCACTCATTATCAGCCAATGTTCAAATTCACTCTCCAACCCTGGGACCGAATCAAATGGAACATAATAATAACAAGCACCCAATATCAGCAATACAATAAGATTATATATATATTATATATATTAATAAGATAAGGTCAGACATAATTATATACATTATAAATAGTATTCTTATAATCACCATAGAGCAGGGATATGTTGTGAATCTCAGCGACCAGTGTTGGTTGTTTAAGGCCTCATCGATGCTGTGCCCGCTAAATGTTTCCATCCACGCGTCACTCTGACCGTGGGTTTGGAACACACTGTCGCTGTCGGTAAAGTGTGTTCCTGCCCTCTTCTGTCATGCGTTCTACGCCCGGACCACTTTAGCCGAGCAGCCTCTGGATCGATGTGTGGATCACGTGACTGGTGTACATCCCTGTTTTTAGCCTGGGACACGGGGCCAGAGCCATCAGTTCCACCTGTTGATGGAGATGACCTCCAGATGACCCCTCACGCCTCCCCGACACTGAGGCATGACGATAGTTAGGGACCTCAATCCCACCACCTGTCACATGCTGTTCCCATGGCACTTACTGTTGTCATCGACAACAACGATGATGGTGGTGAACACATATGTGACTGTCAACACAGTAGAAATTAATATTCTTCCAGTTGTACGGTGGCATATCACAGCCTAAAACACATCCCATGCACACAGATTATAATTTAGTGTGCCATGTTTCTCTGCCTGCGAGAGCAATAATTAAGCATGTGAGGAGAAAATCATTCATTGAGCATGCACTTTAGTCAGCCATGGTCATTGTATCCCTAAATGTGATTGGTTTCTCTAACCAATCACATTGGATAGAGATTGGGTACTAATTGGGTACCAATCACACGTTGATTTCTCTGATTCCTGAGAAATCGCTGTGGAAACCCTTCATGTACAGAGCTTTCACATCTTTCTATCTTATTTTTACTATCATATACAAACACAGCTATACAAATACAGAAACAGACTTCATTAGACGTTCGCTGTCTGATCGTTAGGGTTAGGGTTAGAAAATAACTATATACTACATAAGCCACAGCGAGGCAATGCAGTATTTCTTACCTGTTCAGCTGCTACTTTTATAGTTCCTGCTCTATTGATGTTGTATGTACTCTAGCACAGCTAATCTTCAAGGCCGGATATGGTTCACTGCGCCTGATCATGCTGCCTTATTCATGACACGCATACTTATATTTTTGTTAACAACTGCGAGCTGTCTGAGGTGAAACGCTACGCTTCATACTTCTCCAAAGCGTGTTCTGAGACGTCAGCTCTGGAGCAGACTCCTGGTTTACCTGGTTTGTACCCCAAGAAATGTGCCATGCACTTCAAGAGGTGTTTGGACTTTTCCAGTAACACCAAACCAATTACATTCAGGGGTAGATTGGCCATGGCTGGCCCCGCCCAGTAAGTGCCCAAAAGAGTACCACCGCGCAAAGTGAAAAAATATCAGAGTGAGCAGGAAAACACTTTGAGAGCACCAGGGCAAAGAAAGCATCTGTGCGCACGGGGGTAAGTTGTGTGCTGGTTCACTTCATGTGTGTGCTCATGAGGATTCTCTCCTCACAGGCTTCATTATCGCTCTGTTAATCAGAGGAATGCTCAGCGTTGGTGCAGTGAAGGTAATGCCGCTCACGCACTCACAAATCTTTTGCTCACAAATCTTGGCAGTGATACGCCACGCTACAGTTGGATGTGTGTATGTGTTTGTGAGTGTGTGTTTTCAGTGCACAGTTGATTCAAAACAAAACATATTTTACAGAGGGTGAATCTAAAAAATCCCAGCGACAAGGCAAGCCTAATTACAAGTATTGACTGGAGAGAACAAATATTTGTAAAATAAGCCAGGGCAACAACAGCCAACTGCATGCTTAACAGAAACCCGTATAGATTAATCCATGCAACAAGCCCTGGTTAAAACGGACTGCATTACAAACGGAAATAACATGGCACAAATTGATGTTTCCCTCTAACGGATAGCAAACAGAACGCATCTTACGGCGAGCTCCTCTGTGATAAATCCAAGCTGCACGGGGGGAGTTCAGTCCAGCTCAAATGAATTGCTATGGGCCTTGAATCAAAGCAGCGGCCTCTGAGAGAAGAGAGATGGGTCTTTGCTGAGCTGCTGAGATGACCAGACTGCTATCGAGAGAGCAGAGCATAAGGGGCTCCGGGAGAGAGAGGCATATAGAGAGAGAGAGAGGCATATAGAGGCAGAGAGAGAGAGGCATATAGAGGCAGAGAGAGAGAGGCATACAGAGGGAGAGAGAGAGGGAGAGGGGGAGAGTGGAAAAAAGAATACAACAGAAAGGGACATAAACACAAAAGAAGAGAGACAGTGAGAGAGAGCACCAGCAGCGCTATAGCAACAACAGTCTCTTTATGTGTCATCTCAGAGTCCTCCTTTATGCGGTCACACGACGCAAGCTTCAGCAGGCCATCTGCAGAGCCAGAATGTGGCTCTCTTTTCAAAGAAATTTAATAGCAACTGCTTCTACATTTTTTGTTCATTTTTGCAAAAGCAGAAACATAATCCAACATTTGTTCAGATGTATTTCTTTCTGCAGCTCTGGTCCCGTCCACCATGTGGTGAAGCAGAGGCAGCTTTGTTTACGAGTGCTCAGAAGGTCAAGTCACATAAGTCTGGCCTTTCAAGCCAACGGCAATCATTAATCACCTACCCCGCGGAATTAGGATTCTATTTTTCTTGGGCTGGGGTTGAAGTGATGTCCGCTCCACCCTCCAACGTACGAGTCTGGTGAGGAATCGTATTGAACCGGAGGTAGAACGTACATAGTACTTTAAATCTCTCCGTTCCACTCTCATTCTCTCGTTCTGTTGTTCATTCCGTTTCTGGAGACCAGAAGATGAATTGACGAAGGCGGTAAACTATAACTCGTCAGTGGCGGACGGCGTACATCACGGCCGCGGCTGCGGAAAAGCTAATCAAACGATAGCTCCGTCGCGATTAATGTTAACATATTTTTCTCCTCCTCCGAGTAATACAAGCATCTCAAATCACCTGGATGAATCATTCATGGACAGAGCTATTTAGCACGAGGTCTCTACAGCTCTGTGTCTCTGTCCTCTACTTCTCTGGGTTCAGAGACAAAGGCCTCATGGGCACGGACAGAATACATTTATATTGGCCAAGCACTAAAAGTTAAGTAAAAGAGATACAGCATAAGAATCTAAAGAATAAGTAAGCACAGACATATCACATTCTCAAATTACGTAAACATTTGACCAATTATCTCTCTCTCTCCAGGGGTCAAAGCAGTAAGGGTAAAAACAGACATTCAACTAAATAATTTATTCTACATTAACTAGGACAGTACAGCATAGTATTTCCCTTTTTAAACATCTGTTTCATGTAGCTTGTTTCACTTATATCTAAATCGATAAAACACACACACCCACACACCCACACACACACACAGGGCTGGGGTCCAGGCCACTGGGGTCCAGGCCGGGGTCCAGGCCGCTGGGGTCCAGGCTGGGGTCCAGGCCGCTGGGGTCCAGGCCGCTGGGGTCCAGGCTGGGGTCCAGGCCGCTGGGGTCCAGGCTGGGGTCCAGGCTGGGGTCCAGGCCGCTGGGGTCCAGGCTGGGGTCCAGGCTGGGATCCAGGCTGGGGTCCAGGCTGGGGTCCAGGCTGGGGTCCAGGCCGCTGGGGTCCAGGCTGGGGTCCAGGCTGGGGTCCAGGCCGCTGGGGTCCAGGCTGGGGTCCAGGCCGCTGGGGTCCAGGCTGGGGTCCAGGCTGGGATCCAGGCTGGGGTCCAGGCTGGGGTCCAGGCTGGGGTCCAGGCCGCTGGGGTCCAGGCTGGGGTCCAGGCTGGGGTCCAGGCTGGGGTCCAGGCTGGGGTCCAGGCCGCTGGGGTCCAGGCTGGGGTCCAGGCTGGGGTCCAGGCTGGGGTCCAGGCCGCTGTGAGGCGGGCGTGTCAGTCAGACGCCGGGCGGCACCACAGCCATAGCGCAGGCCGACGGGCGATGGAGCGGGTGGGCAGGCGTCGTGCTCCCGGACCCCCCTGTCCTCCCTGACGCACGCCCACCGCCCCCAAAGGGCCTGCTCACCACACAGCCCCCGCCCCGCCCCCCCCCTCCGCTCCAGCCTGTCAGGAGGGAGAGCAGCACCACCCCCACCCCCCCCCCCTCTCTCTCTCTCTCTCTCTCTCTCTCTCTCTATCTCCCTCTCTCTCCCCCCCCACCCCTCTCTCTCTCTCTCTCTCCCTCTCTCTCTCTCTCTCTCTCTCTGTCCCTCTCTCTCTCTCTCTCTCTGTCCCTCTCTCACTCTCTCCCCTCTCTCTCTCTCTCTCTCTCTCTCTCTCTCTCTCTCTCTCTCTCTCTCTCTCTCTCTCTCTCTCTCTGAGAGTGGCATCACAGTGACGGCGGGGGCCCTGGCTGGAGCCCCCCCCCCCCCCCCCGCTGAGCAGGACTGTTCACTTCCCTCCCCTCCTTTACAGCCATTGCCCCTTCCTCCGCCCTTCCTCCGCCCTTCTTCCGCCCTTCCTCCACCCTTCCTCCACTCTTACTCTGCCCTTCCTCCACCCTTCCTCCACTCTTCTTCCACCCTTCCTCCACTCTTCCTCCGCCCTTCCTCCAGTGCTCCTGGTTCTCCGTCGCTCTGCCTTCACTCCTCTTCTTTTCACTGAGTTCTGTGTTGTTGTTGTTGTTGTTGTTGAATTATGAACCAGAATGGTCACAATGCGCCGTGACTCTGGGCGTCCATGGACCGGCGTGCTTTATGCTCCTGAAGGCCTGCGCACGACTCATACAAATGACTGCACTCTAGTGGTGTCCTTTATGCAGTGGCAGACATTGCAATATTATAGATGAATACATAGAGACTGAGAGAGAGAGAGAGAGAGACAGAGAGAGAGATGCGTATGTGCTGTTTTTTCGCCGGCCTCGTCCTCCAGCCCCCCCTCCCCCCCTCCTCTTTCTCTCGGTTCTGCTTCGTGTCGTAAGAAGTACGAAGAGGAGTCAAGCGAGCTTGTCTGTAATGGTTGATAACTAATTCATCGGTCCCTATCCGGTCCCTATCTCTCTGCCTTCTCCTTTTTCCGAACCCAGTGGTTTTTCATCTTATCTGCTAACTCTAGAAGTTTTACTTTTAATCTGTGCTCGGTCTGTGTGTGTGTGTGCAGCGCTGTCGGGTCCCGTGCTGTGCGGTACACTTTCCCAGCCGATGGAAAAGGAAGAGAAAGAAAGGAACGTCTCCACTATGAAGCCATTGTATCTCCGCGCTAATCATTCCCATGCGACATGTGTGTTTCACAATTGTGCTGCATCTATCTATGTATGGGGGTGCGTGT
>NC_140276.1:17746671-17771671 GCF_964030765.1 Micromesistius poutassou | reverse complement strand
CTCTCTCTCTCTCTCTCTCTCTCGCTCTCTCTGTCTCTCTCTCTCGGGACTTATTATAGTGTTGCGTAGTGAAAGCATTCAGGAAATGAATGCGTCCTCAAAAGAACCCAGCAGCACTGATATGTTTTTGAGTAGCAGTCACCCAACGCACTACGTGAACAAACATCCCCTTATCTGCTGGCCGTGCGTTTTGCTGGGATTCTTTGTTTTTCCCGGGCCCCACTCAGGTGTGTTCTTGTATGCCAACGCATTGTTGGACCGAATCAAAGTGTTAACTCGTGGAATTACGATTTATTGCCCACTCATCAGGCGGCCGTTTGTTCCCGGTGAGTGGAGTTGTGATCAGTGGTGCATAGCTGCTGTTTGACTTAGTTGTCCTCCATTGATGTAAAGTGTTACTGACAGTTCTGGCCTAGTACCTCCGCACACGTCTTCTGTGGCTGCTACGTTCGTATTCCCCTCATCCTGCTCTACGCTTTGGTAGCGTTGTTCTTTTAAGGACGTCTCCATGCCACGTGTGGCTTGTCTATACCAGAGCGTAGCGTACACTCTCCTCCAATTAGCATCAAGCAAAGCTGGAGTCTTCTTCATATCTGATGAAAACTCAGGGTGGTTACCAATTAGTCTGCCGGTAATTATCTTCTTCTCCTTTGATCTCCACTATGACTGCTCTGTCAGATGCACTCACTTATTCATCTCCTATGCTCGCACTCTTTTGAGATTGCATACAGATTGAAGCACATAGAGAATACACCAGGCTTCAGAGGCAGACTTGAGCACAAATGACACTGTTGCACGCACTTTGTCATCCACAGTCTCTCGCTTTACCTGCCCACTGCCCGCCTGGTGTGTCCGGGGGTAAAGCCAGAGAGACTGATGGGGATTTTTAGACATTCCCTTTGATCTGGGAAGCAAACCAAATGTGTCTCTCGTTGAACACTCCGCTTAACACACTTAATCCGATTAAAGCCATAGTTCGACTATGCTCCGCAATTGGACAACTGCAATTGTCCGAGTATACATGGCGGTGAGTAAATGGATTCATTGGCCAAAGCATGTCATTCCCTGGTACCATAGGTGGCGCTGTGCCCATTTCAACTAGTGGTAATAGAGCCACCGGTTGACCTCTTTACATCACCAGCAACAACAAACTCAGGCGGCATTCGAGAAAGATGTTTTCAGTAGACAGCTGTCAGTTCACTTCGGGTCCATATCATTTCTCCGACGCTCCATTGTTCCGACCTCTCGTCATATGCCGACTCCAGCCGGAGGAGCTGGCTCTGCCGGTCCACATACGAGGTCGGAACAACAGAGCGTCGGAGAAATGATATGGATCCGAAGTGAACTGACAGCTGTCTACTGAAAACATCGCTTTCTCCTCCATGTCGCGTTTCAATCTGGACTTCAGAGAGTCAAAGCCAAAGTTCCTTTCCCCTAATTCCTTCTCGACATGGGCGAGATAAACCCCATTAGGAGTCTTTACTTGTTGTGGAAGTACCAGAGAATCTGAGAACCCGACGCAGTCTGTAAGATTCATAATATCAGAGAATACCCCCGTCAGTTTGGCCGCAGTGCAATGAATGAATAAAGATCATAGTTACTACTTTACAACCTTGTTGATGAGCAACATTTAGAAAAACATGTACTTTTAATTCAGCCTTAGGTGAAATCAGAGCCTAGTGTGTAGTGAATGCATGTTGATGATGATACACTCCTTATAGGGGGTAACTACATTGGCACGACACCGGCTTCCTCCATCTTCTGCTCCAGCTTTTTAAATAAATCGCCGACCCGAAGTGAGTTGACAGCTGTCTACTGAAAACATCTTTCTCCCTCCGGAGCAGCCCCTCCGCCGCCCGTCCGTATACAGCATTCCCCGCCGCATCGCAAGGAATGAATAAAGATCGTAAACACGTCGGGAGAAAAAAACATTTGTTTTGACAGATGTGCTCTAAGTTACTACCTTACAACCTCGTTGATGACCCACATTTAGATTTTCAGCCTTGGGTGATATCAAAGCGTAGTGTCTGTGTGCTTCCACCTTTACTGAATGCATGCCATGCGCGCTCCCGCGGCCGGGACACAATTCTTATAGGGGGTAACTACATTCACCAGCTTCCGCCATCTTCTGCGCCACCTTTTTAAATAAATCACCGTTTCTCGTTTTCCGACGGCGACAACAACACGACTATCGTCTCCTTCTACTTCCGGCTCACAGCCCCGGGAAAAGATCTCGAGCATGTGCAGAACGCAATTCAATGCATAATCCAATTCGACTCCGTATGTGCACGCTTAACTCCACTATGAATCGCATTATCTAGGGGTCTTAATTCGACTATGAGAAACCCAATATGATTTGATTTTAGCTTGACTAAGGTGTATACATGCATCTTAGTAATCCAATCATAGTTGGACTAACCAAATAATTTGACTTTCTTGAGTGTAGAGTGTATGCTACAGGTTTAGAGAATATTGGCTTGGTTATTTACTTTGTTTGTGGACGTTGTTATGGTTGGGGAATAAATACAATATGTTATAAAAACTTTTAAAACAATGAATGTTCTGAGCCGTTTTTGGGAATGTGGTAATCTTTTTGTCCTTGTTGTCTTTGCCATTTTGTGTGTCTCTGGTTGTTCACGTTATAGCGTGGCCGTCTCCCATGGCTGGTGAATCCCCGAGCAGTAATCCACACAGGTTCTATGCATGTGTTTCACCTGAGTCCCAGATCCCCTGAGGTTCTACCTACCAAGAGAAAAAAAACATCAAAAGAGCCGAATACTTAGAAGATTGACGCGACGCGCTGCACCGCCATCTTTGTCGGCAGATAATATTCTCAGTTCTTCCTCTGTGAAGTGGACAGTAAGTTGAATCTGCATGACTACCAGGATTAGCATTAGTGTCAACCACAGAGACAACCTAGACAAGCGTCACAAGGCAACGCAGAAAGAGGCCCCATTGCGTGCATGGGAAGAGAAAAAAGCTGCAGGCTTTTGTGCTGCGGCTTTACAGAAGCACTTTGGCAGCCATGAATTTGCGTTGAGTTTGAAGAAGCTTAGGTTGATAGGACAAAACATATCGCTGTTCATACCGGTATCATAACACGGTTTGCAGTTTGGCTTTTTTGAAATATACAGTCTGTGTTCCGCATGCCTAGCGCTGGCAAGGTGCCTGGACGTTCTCAATTACCCTCACCAGGGTAGAACCAAACCACATACTGGGAATTCTATATGGATTATGAATCGGATGGTTGATATTAAAACAAAGCCGTGTACGCCGCATGAATCGCTGAACCGCTGAACCGCTTTTGATGTACAAACAGTACATGAATGGAGTGTGGAGAAAAGGCGGTTGGTAGTGAGACGTTTGGCGTGTCATTCTGAAGGACGGCGTCAGCGCCAGCGTTTTCACAGCGATGGTAAACAGCAGGGCCGCGAGCAGACCCCCGAACACTCGGCACAAAATGGTGGATATGAATTCTGCTGAAAGCATTAGCTGTTTATACACCAAAATATGGATGGAATGGATTTTAGTTTGGATCGGAGAAGAGAGGTGGAGAAAAAGAGCACTCAAGAATAATTTAAACTCATCATCCATTATTAAATAATTGATTCCCAAAACAATTTCAATTAAAAAAGTATTCATAAGGCTGAATATTATATTAAGACACACGTTCATTTTTAAATTGATTTGATGGAAACAATTAGGCTTTCAATGAAAAGTTTTGAATTAACATTTAAATTGAACCAGCGTTTTTCCTACACAGAAATAATGATTCCCTAATGATTCTTTCGACAATCTATGCTCCTTCTGGTAATGTGCTCAAGGAATAGAACAAATCACATTTGACCTGTTCAAAGACAACAGCCTTTCTGTTTCCTCCTCTCTGGGCGGACGCGTTGACCTGTCTTAGAGATTTGGTTCATGGTTCGGTATTTACTTTCGTCGTAATTGAACACTACTCTGTTTTGAGGTTGGGTTTCACCCGCACGAATACTAAGCGACTGACGCATTTACATCTTCAACCTCGCTCCCTCTGTTATGTTTTATGGGGCACTAGCTCATTTGGCACATCATTCGGGAGCGTACCTTTTTTCTAGCCCGCTAATGTCTAAGAAATTAAAATAAGTCGACTCACCATACGTCCTCCTGAGGGAGAGAGAGAGCGAGTGCGAGAGAGCGAGAGAGAGAGCAATGGAAGCTAATTACTGGCGTTCCAGCATCTGCAGCCCAGCACAAGACTCTATGGGCTTTAATGCCTCTGTCACTTCCCATCCAGTCAATTGGATTGGATGTTTCCCAAGAACAACCTCCAGCCCTCAGCCTCCCCCTCACGCCGAGCACAAAGAGGGAGAAAAAAGGGAAAGGAAACAGGTCACGGTGAGTTCGCAGGATACGGAGTGATTGTAATTATTGGAGGCTCCGATGGGTGCAGAATGCTGAACGCCCCCAATGAGGTGGAGGGCCTGTGGGGGCAGGGTGACGGTGGTGAGGATGGTGGGGGCAGGTGGATGAGGTGTAGGGCCTGTGGGGGCAGGTGGGGGGACGGTGGTGAGGATGGTGGGGGCAGGTGGATGAGGTGTAGGGCCTGTGGGGGCAGGTGGTGGGGGGGGTAACGGTGGTGAGTGTCGTGGTGGGGCGGTTGTGACGGTGGTGAGTGTCGTGGTGGGGGGAGGTGCAGGTGGGTGGGGTGACGGTGGTGAGGATGGGGGAGGGGCGGGGGGTGCAGGTGGGTGGTGATGCAAAGAGAGGAGGGGGGGGGGGGGGGGGGGTGGGGGTTGTTGTATTAATCAGGACCAGGAGAATGATGTCATTGTGTATTGACTTGATGAATCACGATGACGCCCTGAAACGGTACAACACAACGATGTGCGTCAGTGGCGGGGGACGGGCGTGGCGCTCTGTGCCGAGGCCGCCTCGCGGTTGATCCGGTTAGCGTGCGGTCACTCACGGGAGGGACGGAGCGCGGCGTTGTGGCAGATTGCTCCGCTGAGCCCCGGCTCGCCTCGGACAGCAGCCTCCTAATGGAGGCTCAAGTAGTGATTAAAGAACCTCTTTTAGATCTCCATTGTGTTCTCAGCCCGAGAGAGAGAGAACGAAGGCCACTGGAATTACCCCAAATTTGGGTGAACGCGTCGGAGCCCGACGCGTAGTAGCGGCGCTCATTAGCAAAAAATGAACCCTCTAATCATGGAGATGTGCGCTCAAAATAAACTTCTTCCTTTGTTTTTCACCCGCGCGCACCAATTTATTCCCCTTTAATCTCAGAGCGTAAACTGCACTCCTTCTGAAGGCGGGAAGGAAAAGCAGCTTCCCGTCGGCAAAGCTCGCAGCTCAAAGAGTTGCAGTCGCAGTTGAACGGATGCCTGCTCCCTGTTCCTCGCTGGGTGTGTAGGGGCCCTCCCAATTCCCTGGTCTTTGCGCGTCTGTCTGCTGTCTGGGGGGCTTGGGGTGGCGGGGGGCGATGGATCAGAACCCTCCCCAGCCCCGTATACATGCAGTACACAGTTAGGGGGGCATTCTTCTGGAAGACCCGCACGGCTGTCAGCGGCCTAGGCCTGCCAGATTTATCATACTCTGTGAACTTGGTATTTTTGTATGTATGTGCGTGTTTGTGTGCGTGCAGGAGTGTTCGTGTCTGTGTGTGTGTGTGTGTATGCATGTGTGTGTGTGTGTGTGTGTGTGTGTGAGATTGTGCTTGTGTGATTTCTAGCGCAGGAGTTTATGCGTAAGTGTGTGTGTTTCTGTGTGTGTGTTGTCTGCTTGAGTGCCAGCATCCTTTTTGTCTGTGTGTGTCTGTGAGGCCGTGTACATGTGTGTGTGTGAGCATGCCTGTGTATATGTGTGTGTGTGTGTGTTTGTGTGTGTGCTGCTCATGTCCTGAGTGACACGGTGCTACCCGGTACAGAGATCTCCATATTCATGGCCGCCATCTAAGTTCAACCACTGTTCACTCCTACAAGATGTCAGGGGCCGACTGAGCTCATTCTATCCAGAATCTGACACATCAACTCTGCATTGAGCAGCAGTGGACATGATACCGGGGAGGGGATCCAAAGCACGAGTCAATCAAACGTACTCACAGCCATGCAGGTTTATGCACCTTCCACACCATTCATTTATTTATACGATAATCTGTTGCAAGGCGGTTGTTATAATGCAAAGCACATTTTTCACAATACTCACTTATGAAGTGGTATTAAAGAGGGACAGAACAATGTGCACACTGATTAAATTGCTTTTTCCACTCCAGCATTGAAATAGGCTTTCATAAAAATATTTTAGAACAGCAAACAAACCGAGAAATCCCAGGCGTCGTGATCACATTAACTTTACACCCTATATATCAACTGACTTAAGCCTTGCATTTGATACGGGAATAAGCAAGCTATTGTCTGTGTGTGGGTGGGTGGGTGTAGGTGTAGTAATGGGTGTGTGTAAGTGTAGGTGTGGGTGTGTGTGCGGTTGTGTGTGGGTGTGTTGTTGTGTACGTGTGTGTGTGTGTGTGTGTGTGTGTGCATTGGTGTTGGTGTGTATAGGTGTAGGGTTTAGGGGTGTGTGTGTTGTTTTGTCTGTGTGTGTAGATGTGGGTTTAAGTGTGTGTATAGGTGTAGGGGTGTGTGTGTGTAGCTGTGAGTTTGTGTGTTTGCGTGTGTGTAGCTGTGGGTTTGGGGTGTGTGTGTGTGTGTGTTTGTCTGTGTAGGTGCGTGTGTGTGTGTAGGTGTTGGTTTGGGTGTGTGTGTGTGTGTGTCTGTGTAGGTGTGGGTTTGGGTGTGTGTGTGTGTGTGTAGGTGTGGGTTTGGGTGTGTGTGTAGGTGTGTGACTGTGTAGGTGTGGGTCTGGGTGTGTGTGTGTGTGTGTTTGGGTGTAGGTGTGTGTGTGCGTTTGTGTGTGTGACTGTAGGTGTGGGTCTGGGTGTGTAGGTGTGTGTGTGTGTGTGTGTGTGTGTGTGTGTGTGTGTCAGAGATGTAAATTAACTTTTTTGCCCACCGGCCACTGTGGCAGGTGGATTTTAAAATCTACCAGCCACTCAACTTTTTTACCAGCCACTTTTTATACGCAATATTTTTTAAATATATGCATCAATATTAAACAATATAATAGTCAGAATAGTTAAGAAAAGTGTTTTTCATGCACATAATTTTTTTCCATCGGAAGTGTATTTCTATTTCTGTATTTCTTTCTGTAAGTAGGTGCTACCAAGGAACTGAGTTGCAAATGTTACACTCTTACTGCATATGATAAACAATACACAGGTATCTGCCATGTTAGGTCATGTTTATTTCAAAACATTTTATAATTGAACACAGACAGACTGGACTAAAATCTATATCACGGTATGATTTGAGGCATAGATGGTAACGGTATTATATCACAGTATGTTCATTTTATCTTCTAATTTCTATATAAATGCTTCTGAAGGGGGATCAGCCAATCAGCGTTCACTCCCTGAGGGACGTAACATAACAGCCAATCAGTGTTCACTCCCTGCAGTCCAGAGTGAATCGCAGCAGGAGGAGAGGTTGTAGCATTTGTTGTTAGTGGTTGTTGCCATTTGCTGACTCCCGGAGCTCTAAATAATATAATATTATATAATATATAGGTATCTATATAATATAATATATAATATCACGCCCAAAAGCTCTATTATGATATTATGAATTAAAGACTGCGTTGGGTTCTCCGATGTCTCTAGTACTTACACAACAAGTAAAGACTCGTAGTGGGAGTTATCTTGGCCATGGCGGAGAAGGAGTCCAGATTGAACCACGACTTCAGATTGATGTGGAAGGACCAGAGGCAGTCTTTAAGATAGCTCCAGGACGCCCGCCGGAGCTCCCGGAGTGTTCTAATTAAGCAATAGATCACGACAGGTATTGGTATGTTCTCATTATACCACAGTTAAGGGGGTCGCCGTCCCTCTGCTGCCCGTCGGGACGGACAACGCCCCTTAACTGTTGTATAATGAGCACATACCACAGCATATCACTTCAGTCATTTCACTGACTGAAGTGATCTATTGCTTTTATAAAACGGTTACGTAAGTATGGCGAAATGAAAGTCATAGACACCCTCAATTTTGAAAAAGCGAGAAAGTCGGAAAATCATTTTTTTTAATGAATACAAAGAAGTAGTCCCTCCTGGCTGCCTGCAAAGTGTACGGCGGTTGCTATGCAACACACTGTAGCGTCCTTCAGAGAGAAGGCTAGGCTAGAGACGGTAGCTTGGTTTGCCGGCAATTTAGCCTACTATCGAGTTCACTCACCGTGTGCCTATTGCTTTACAACATTTCCACCCTCTCCAGCAATCAACATATTTTTAGGCTTCAGTGAACTATGCTATTGCTTTTATATATAAATAAACAACAGTTCAAGTTAGGCGCGGAGTGATACGGAACTCCGTAAACTGAACGGGCGTCATAGCTGTGTGTATACGCTCAATATACAACAGTTGGGAACCAGAATCAGATTGAATCAGATTGCTTGATTTAAGCCACCCGTTTTATAATATCTATAATATATATAGAACACGGCCAAAAGCTGTGTGCCCCTCCAGAGGATATTATGAATAAACAACGGCGTCTCTGGCGCTACGTTGCTTCTTTAGCGCTCTTTAAGTTAAAAATCAAAAGAAAAAGAAAGCTCTCATCTAGCCTACCGGTCACACCGGTCACACAGTAACGTCAAAATCCATATCGTAGCGCAAATTCACCCCGGTGTACTCTGTACACCGTTTATACTGTAGTACACAGCTAGATATGCAAATTCGATCGGACCTATGCCCGCCACTGTGGCACATAGTGACACAATTTACCCACCAGCATACAAATCTACCCGCATATGGTGTGTGGCGGGTTTAAATTTCCATCCCTGGTGTGTGTGTGTGTGTGTAGGTGTGGGTTTAAGTGTATGTGTGTGTGTGTGTGTGTGTGTGTAGGTGTGTGTGTGTGTGTGTGTAGGTGTGGGTGTGGGTTTAGGTATGTGTGTGTGTGTGTGTGTGTAGGTGTGTGTGTGTGTAGGTGTGGGTCTGGGTGTGTGTAGGCGTAGGTTAAGGTGTGTGTGTGTGTGTGTGTCTTGGTGTGGATTTGGGTGTGTGTAGGTGTGGGTCTGTGTGTGTAGGTGTGGGTTTAGGTGTGTGTGTGTGTGTGTAGGTGTGGGTTTAGGTGTGTGTAGGTGTGTGTGTGTGTGTAGCTGTGGGTCTGGGTGTGTGGTAGGCGTGGGTTTAGGTGTGTGTGTGTGTGTGTGTAGGTGTGGGTCTGGGTGTGTGTCGGTGTGGGTTTAGGTGTGTGTGTGTGTGTGTGTGGGGGTCTTGCCTGCTATTCGCGCCTCCCTGACATTTGGTCTGTAAATGTTGACCGTAACATTTTGTTCAGCGTGTTGCTTTATTTTGCCTCAGAGCTAAGGCAGCGGTAATCAGAAAAACAAACCTGTATGTTTTATTGACTCCCCCACCCCCTCCCAGACACACCCACACCCACACACCCCGGTCTCTGGAAGACTGATCGCCGGGCCGCTGTAACCCAGATCCTGAGGTAAATAAAGGCTCCAGTCTAAAGCACGCGGCGTTTGACAAAAAACACCCCAACAACTCCCCTCCCCAGGCCTCGCATGATGTGTGTTTCTGCCACCGATATTACATTACAGGATCTATATGAGCGAGCACCCAGAAAAAAAAACCAAGATTATTTTTCCTTGGGTACAGTCTTATTTCATTGAGGGCCCTGTAGTGTTCCAGCTCTCTCTCTCCTTTCTCTTCATTCTTGCTCTCTCGCTCGCCTCTCTCTGTTTAGCTCCGCTTCATCAAATCAGGGAGAGGGGACCAGGCTTCATAGGCTGTCGTCCATGCTGTTTCTCTCCAGATAATATTGAGCGCCGCTTCTTGTTGCAAAGTGTGTTGTCTGACTCAACTTGAAAGGAGTGAAACTCCTTTGAATCGGTGCAGGAATCAATCAGGAATCTTGCCGAAGCATTGACGGTGAACATTTAGTAGATATTATGCCAGATGTGAATCCTTTGGTTGGGATTATAATAATCCATCAAACAAAGCAAACTACACGACTAATAAAACCAAAATATGTGATCAAATAGAATCTGAGTCGTCCTGATTTGGTTTGCTTCCTTTGTAGGATGAGACAATGGTTGCTGTCCATGTTGTCGCTGTAGTCATACTGAAGGTCTGTTCACTGGCAGTCTGATCTGTGAAATGATCCTTTGAGCCCGAGCAGTAAAAGACCCATGAGAACAACGCAGTCTCACTCAGAGTTTCTCAAAAACCGAAGCTTGTTCGGGGGCTTTTGGCATTAGCTGCTGACGCAAAGGGTGTCCTTGTGCGTCTTCATTCGACGCAGGGGGTTTTCAACTCATTACAATGTAATCCCTCCACGGCCAACAGTGATAAGACTGTAACCCTACCCTAACCCCAACCTAGCCCTAACCACTACTACCCTAACCCTAACCCTTACTACCCTAACCCTAACCACTACTACCCTAACCCTAACCCTTACTACCCTAACCCTAACCACTACTACCCTAACCCTAACCACTACTACCCTAACCCTAACCACTACTACCCTACCCTTACTACCCTAACCCTAACCACTACTACCCTAACCCTAACCAGTACTACCCTAACCTTAACCACTACTACCCTAACCTAACCACTATACCCTAACCTAACCACTACTACCCTAACCCTTACTACCCTAACCCTAACCACTACTACCCTAACCCTAACCACTACTACCCTAACCCTAACGCTAACCACTACTACCCTAACCCTAACCCTAACCACTACTACCCTAACCCTAACCACTACTACCCTAACCCTACCACTACTACCCTAACCTTAACCACTACTACCCTAACCCTAACCACTACTACCCTAACCCTAACCACTACTACCTAACCCTAACCACTACTACCCTAACCCTAACCACTACTACCCTCCTAACCACTACTACCTACCCTAACCACTACTACCCTAACCACTACTACCCTAACCTAACCACTACTACCTGACCCTAAACCCTAACCAACCACTACTACCCTAACCCTAACCACTACTACCCTAACCCTAACCACTACTACCCTAACCCTAACCACTACTACCCTAACCCTAACCACTACTACCCTAACCCTAACCACTACTACCCTAACCCTAACCACTACTACCCTAACCCTAACCTTAACAGGCAGTACTTGACCTACCATCTTTCCGTGGCATCAGATATCGCCGTGGAGGGATTACAAACCCCCTGCGTCGAATGAAGACGCACAAGGACAACTTTTTGCGTCAGCAGTAGACGCCGAAACCCCTGGAGTAGATTTTTGACGAACTTGAAGAGTGAGAATGTGTCGACCAGAACAATGAGCCTCAGTGCAAATTCTCTGCGTATCGATTCCACACCGCGGCCGTAGCGTGGATGGCACAACGGTCGCAGCACAGCTGTGTTCCAGCGGTGAGCTCACTCTAAACGGCTCCTCTGCCGTACAACAAAGAACAACTCTGTTTATGTTCTCAATCAAACCATCCAGAGAGCACAAGCACCAGCGGCATACTTTAGAACTCAGAGAAACAAACACTTCTAACCATGAGGAGGAGCACAGGGTTTTAAATGAACCCTTGCACACTTCATGCTGACCTTTCATGTCTCACTAATCGAGAAAAAGAGAAAAAAAACATGTCAGGATAATTGCATGCAGATATATAGTTAGGGGGCGTTCATTATCAAACAAAACAAACACACCTGGGGTAGCCACTCCATTCCCTGAAGAATCTCTCCCCAATTCTCCCAAAGTGATGACTTCATTCCCTGCTGTGCATCCAGCTCGCCATCCCACTATAACGGTCTGTGTTGCTCCCCTCCTCCTCGTTGTTATTCTGTCTGATGGAGAGCAGGATAAAGAGGCGGATCAGAGCGATAATGCAGACAGCCTGGAACAAACAGGTTAAGGCCGGTCGCGTCCACGGCTGGACTAAATCATTCCCTTTAACATACGAGTGTGAGCCCGCATAATAGCGCTCCCCCTGAACATTTACAATCTGACAAGCAATAATGAATGCCGGTAGACTTATTGCCCCCGAAAGATAAACTTTAATCAGAGTCTTTTGGCTTTCTCTGTATATGAGCATGCCTCTGCATATCTGGCTGTGTATGCATCGCGGCGAAGGCAAATAGCAAATGGGAAGTTATTTCAGATTATTCATTTAAATGGATGCCCTCCACTAATATAATCACCTCGGAGAGTGTCATCGTGACCCTCCAATCAATCTCTGTTTGATTCATTTTAACCGGAGAGCATTCCATTAACTCAAGCACACACCCTGCATTCTGACTGCACTGTCTGCCAATGCCTTTCACTGCATACTTCAACATTAAATCCTACTCCAGCAATTAACAGTACAATTCTAGTCTCATTTCTGCTGGCACCTTACCTTCAAAAGGATGAGTCATTACTTGTTTCCGTAAAGAGAGAGAGGGGAAGAAAACTCAAAATTGAGACTTGGGGTGAAGAGACTGTATTGTTTTATTTCCAACCTTGATCAATATCAGCTCTGGTTATCGTTAAACATGTTTTTAACTGTAAACGTAATCCTCCATCAGTCTTATGATATGCATGGCAAATCATATCATGCATAATGCATGGACTTTGTATATTGTATATGAAGGCATATTACGCAAGCAATGGTTTAAACACGAAACAATTAGAGGTGACTCATTTACTCCTACGCCGTTCATTTGCGATAATGAGCATGTGACAATGAACAATTGATTTTCCCTTGCACTGAAGGTGCATAATGTGATAATCGTCCCTCAAAAACCATCACATCTTGATGGTATTATCCCCCACTCCCCCCTTCCATCTGCCTCTTCAACGGGACTTCTGATTGATTCCAGACATTCTTCTTAGAGGAACATTATTCATTTGTGTTTTTAACAAAGCAGAATGTAATAATGAATCCAATTTGCTTTCTTTTTATTTAGTATCCGTCCTGCTTCCCGCCGCAGCGGCCTGCTTCGGGATAATCCCAGGATGCAGCGCAGCGCTGTGTGTGTGAACGTCTTCAATACAAGATTAACAATTGACAAAGGGTTGTGGGTTGCAGGGTGATTATTGGCTGCAGGCGGAGATTAAAGCGGAGCCCCAACACAGCTGACAGTTTGGTTATCTGTTTTGGACTAAATGAAAATCATGGCCTGAATCCCTCAAAGGAGATTAGGAAAATGTGAGCTCATTACTGATGTCCTCTCTCAGGTTTTTTCTTTATTTTGCTCGATGTATATATATATATATATATATCTCTCTCTCTCTCTCTCTCTCTCTCTCTCTCTCTCTCTCTCTCTCTCTCTCTCTCTCTCTCTCTCTCTCTCTCTCTCTCTCTCTCTCTCTCTCTCTCTCTCTCTCTCTCTCTCTCTCTCTCTCTCTCTCTCTCTCTCTCTCTCTCTCTCTCTCTCTCTCTCTCTCTCTCGCTGCAAGTGTTTTCAATAGGCAGCCAAATCTGTTGATTGACCTCTGCATCTCGGAGGAGCAGAGCTTCTTCTTCAGCGACGCCTACACGGTGCCACGTCACAGCCAGGGTACGCCGCTTTAAAACGAACAAATGCCCCAAATACAATACTTAACCTCCCTCGGATGCAGGTGAATCTCTTTGGTTCTCTACTCCTTCTTCTTCTATTCACCCTTTTATTCATCTCGCAGGCAAACTCGCCTGGGCGCATTTCTTTGAAAGATGATGATTTAATGACAGCGCTCTGGATAGCCTCGTCCTTGGTGGAGTGTGATGGAGAGTCACTCATTTTAAGCAGCCACCCCTCGCTGTGCCCTCTGGATCGGGAGGTCCGCTCCTCCAGTCATTAACATCCGGGGAGGGAAGTCTACCGCGTCGGAACGTCTCTTAGGCGAAACCGAGTGACAAAAATCACAGCTGACGTCGGGGCTGTCAAGGGGACACTTTTCCCCAACTAGAGGGGAGATCCGCCGGGAGAAGCCGGCGAGTGCATGTGTCAGGGAAACGACAGGGCCTCATGAATTTCTTGGCCACTTACATCTTTCAGGAATAGTTAGCCCCCCCATCCCCTCTCCTCCCACCCCCACCCCCACCACCCCCGGCCATTTCTCCTCTGTCACAAGGCCGCGCTTCGACCCCGTGCCGCCGTACACAAACACAGCGTAAGGACACAGTGATTGTGTTGCTCACGCTGACTCTGGTAGTAGGCAGCAGGAATCTCGCCCCACCCCGTTGTCAAAAGCAATTTTGCACAACACAGTTGTGATGATTCTATTATCATAGAATCATATTTTGTATGGCTAAAGATTTATATTGGTATTCAAAGCAAAAGAAAAGCAGGGCAGGAGAAAGTTTCTCAAGGTTGCCCTTCAGTTGTTTGCATTGTCGTACACAATGGGAAAGAAACGGAAGAGGTTTGACAGACTCAACCAGCGCTGCAAAGGTTCGCCTGACACCTTCTCTGACACACAGACCAAATTGTACGGTTATTTTTGTTATTTATCCCACGCAAACTAATGCGCTGCAATTCCTATGAAGAAAATTAATGTCCTATTGTGCAGACACTCTTAAACATCCCTGTCAACAAAATCCAGAGAAACAAATGTCTTCTGTTAAATTCTTGCATTCTGAGTTGAAGTAGCCGACCATCAGATGCGTTTTCAGCTGTCTACCCCTGTGAAAGGTGACCTGTGAGCGGCTGGATGATGCCGAAGAAAAGTTGTAGACGACAGCCAGGTTTCCCACTTTTCAGCGATTTATTATTGCAGTCTCCATAACAGCAACAGATTACACAGTAAGGAGGGTCATAGTTCCAACCAGCCGTCCAGACAGATGGTAAATGGCGCCTTATATACTGTGCCACCGGTAACTATCCCATAGTGGACTCTTCCACTAAAGAGGTAATATTAAAATAGTATCCCATGGCCATCTCACCAAACGATAACCTTTAGCCATTTTACCTTTAGCCCTTGATATTTACAACCCTTCTGTTAATGCTATGCCCCTGCCAATAAACATATAAAACATATTTACAACACATATAACCACCGAACACGGCCGCGCACCCTGGAGCAGACACAGGACCGCACAGGTAAGTGTTAACACAAACAACTTCACTTTGTACGTGTACAGCACCCACTTCTACCACCCCATATTGCACCACACATATTTACCAGTAGCACTCTGCACACGCTTCACACTATGCTCTCCTTTCAATTACAGTCTGTCGTCGGAGCTCAACTTCGCTCTCCTCTCTTAGCGGCGGAGCCGAGTACCGAGTGCCGCACCTGCCTGAAGGCATGCAATCACCTGGTCCACACGGTCCAATAAATAACACATATTCAATAAATAGAATCATTGAAATATCTGGATAAACTGTGCAAATACGCAATGTGCAAACTGTACTGCGCAAACTTTGGCAAATAAAGTGCTATCATGACTAAAGTGCAAAGTGCCGTTATTCCTGTACCTTTCAGTTATTGTGCAAAAGAACATAATTAATGTACAGCAAAATGTACAAGTAACGAAATGCACTTTGTTACAACCCCATTGCAAAGAATATCTATATCTATAAAATATATATATAGGCATATATAAATGCCTATATCCGTACGAACCAATGACGTTCTTCAAGCAAATTAACCAGTCAACATTTTGCAGTGAAAGGTGAACAGAAGGTAACAAGAAAATAAACGTAAAGAAGAGACTTGGTCACAATATGTTTTTTATTCTGTCATAACACTGTGGTTCGTGTACCTCATTAACTACATTCAGCACACACGGCCATTAACATTATGTTAGTCAGATTAACTGGTGATTGGTCGTCACAATGCCAAACGTCGATGCTGATATTTATCAATCAGGAGAGTTTCTATCATGCACTGGCTCTCATGTGAGGTAGAGCGGGTTCACTCGTCACCGTTCGATCCCCGGCTCCTCCCCAGCGGAGTGTGGAGGTGTCCCTGAGCGAGACGCCTCCCCCTGACTGCTCCTGACCAGCTGGCTGTCGCCCTGCGCGGTCCACTCCGCCGTGGGTGTGTGCATGTGTGAATGATTGGTTATGCATCGCGTTGGATAAGGGCGTCTACAAAATGCCCTAAATGTGAATGGAGAGGCCTTTAGTAGTAGTATTGTAAACAAAGCGTGACATACAACCGATGGCAAGGACTTTAAATATTACCACTCCTGTGTCGCCATAACAATGATTTAATTTGCGTGATTGTTTTTCACCTGCCACTTCAAAATGACGCTGAAATATAAGTACGCTGCATTAGAGCGTTTGGACGCCCGCGGCCCGCTGAGCAGCTAATGGGCGCCGTGGCGGGACATCCGTCAATTAGCCAGAGAGCTCACGCCGGGCGCCGTACAGTTGATGAGTCAGACGTGGAGGCATTGGAAGCATATGGTCCTCTTTAGGAGCACTTACAACTCACACACAAACACACACACACACACACACACACCGACACACACATGCACACACACACACACACACCGACACACATGCACACACACACACACACACACACACACATGCACACAAACACACACACCGACACACCGACACACACACGCACAAACACACCGACACCGACACACACATACACCCACACACACACACACACCCCACCAGTCCTCTCGTCTCCCGCTGAGAGCCTTTGTCATCCTCCATCCAGAGCTTCCATTTGTCCCGGTCGCCACGGCGACAGGACACAAGGAAACGCCAGCACCTGATCGCACTAATCAAACGACGGGAAAGAGAAGCGGCTCATGTCAATTATTCTGCCACGCCTGAAAAGTTAGTATGTGGCTGTAGTGGAGCGCCTGGAGAGCCTCCTGATGGGGTCACATTCTGGTGGCCTCGCGGACCTCACGGCCTTGCAGTCTCCAGGCCTCCACACTGGTTTCAGCGGGGGGGGGGGGGGGGACCTCGCCTTGACGGACAGACTCCTTCAGCCAATCAGCAAAACATTTGACGTCAATCACGGTGTGCTGTAGTGGTGGATTTCATGATTCGTTTGAATGAATCAGTTTGTGTCAGTCAGTTCGCCAAGAAGAGTTGTTTGTTCGTTTGTTCGCATTTCCGGTAGCGGTGAATCATGGTTCTCAATCACAGAGTCGGTCAGACTCGGCTCCTCCCTCGTTCTTGTTCAAACAAATTTGCATTCGCGATTTGCGAATGCTCAGCTCCTCCCTCGTTCTCATTCTCGAACGAATCACGATTGTGCAATGGTGCAAACGGTCATCAATCAACACAACATTAACTAAGTTCATTTTAGCTGAGGAGCGCTTCATGTTCAGCGACTAGTGGGTGGAGCTGGGAGTCGAATCTCAGCGAACAAACGATACGAACGAGACGAACTGAAACGGGGATCAGGTCGGTTCGTTCATGTTAAAGAGTTGTCCGTTCGAACTGATTCGTTCGCCAACGAGCCATCACTAGTGCGCTGTTCAGTGGATAGTCTACAACTGGGGGAAGACGAACAGCAAAGAACACACACAGTACAGTATTTCGCTGAGAAACTTTGGGAAGTGCATACTCTAGTTCTTGTTGAATAAATGTTATTGAGTCTATTTCTGCAATCACTGCACTTACTGCTGCTCTTACTCTATTCGTGTTAGCGCTTCAGGGGAGCGTTAACATTAACGCTTAGCCAGTGGCGGCCTTCATTTAACATCATCAACCACGATACACGACCTGATTGGCCGAGAATGCATTTCTGCAAATTGACGTGGGCGGCCAGGTCACGTGATCAGGATGGACTCTGCGGCAAGATTTAGACCCAGGTAACGACGAAACCGTGGTAACCTGAAGGTAATTGATTAAGCCTCTGGTCATCTGTAGCGTGGACAGAGGCTGGGGGCTATTATCCTACGTCCGCCCGGGCATCGGGAAACAGAGTCCTTTCAGTTAACGTTAGTGAGAGAGTCGGCGCCAGACGCTCATTACCAATCTGTAAGATGTTTGAGGGAGTTCTGTAGCACGATATGAAACGAGGAGACTAAACGAGGCCTGGTAGCATGTACGCTGTACCTTCACTTTTCTATTTTTTGCTTTTTGAATTTGCAGCTTATTCAAACAGAACGTGACTGGGAGAGAAACGCTGATAAGCCGACGTATGAGAGGGGAAACAGGCAGAGGGGAAACAGGCAGACGCTCAGTCTTTTTTTTAGGGAAGGGTTTTGGTTTGTGGTTTGCTGTTAACATGATTCCTGCTGCCTGATTGATATCAGAGTTGACGCCTGACTTTGCTCTCCTGATCCACTTCCCTCCTGGAACATGAGGAGTTCTCGAGTCAGCATGTTCAGCACCTTTCCCCTCCTCTCGATTCATGGTTTTCCATTGAAACACAAATCTGATCAGATGTGTCTGAGCACTGCAAGGGATGCAGATGTTCAACCAGAACAAGGAAACAAGACTTATGTGCAAATAAAAACACATAACCAGGTGGGCATCGCAATGCACACCTCCTGAACTTATGCACAGGTAAAAGGTTTTACAGGCCCAAAGGGGGACCCCCCAGACCAGCAGGGATCCCTCACCGGAACCTCGTCGCTTTGTCTGTGGACCAGAAGAACAGCCTTCCTTCATAAACACCCTTTTTTCCACCCAAAGTTACCGCCCAGCACATCCTTGGGTCTCCCTGGGTACTCTTGTTGCCAAGTGAGCCTTAATTAGCCAGCATCCACCAGGCTTCCATTGTGTTCTGTCAGAAAGGGCTGACATTTATTCATATCTAAAACATGCAAATGGATGATTAGAACGCGAAACCCAGAGGGCCGTGTGTATTAGCATATTTACATTGACACCGCACAGAGATCCAAATAGCTAGACACTAGGCTCCTAATGGGTTATGTCCCCGTGCTTTGCTTATGCCGCTAATGAAAATGTGCTAGCTAGGTAGAGAGGCATCTTTTGCAATTACCCAGAACGGCGATGGGTGGAAATAATGTCTCTGGAAACGCCACTGGATTGACATCGGACAGCGAGAGGTTATTATGCTCACGCGGGGATCGACAATGAATACCCCGGCTGGCATCTCTCAGTTCTGATCCTTATGACAGTTAAACAGATGAAGGGCGATCCACACAGCAGACAGCACCGCAACCAATCAAACAGCCCACCTGTCGTTGACCTGAGCTCGGTGTCAAGGTGAACGGGACATATGTTCTTCCAGTGTTAACACAGGGGTGCCTGGCAGAGTAAGGTCATGTATTTATATTAAAGTCAGAGCGTACCCCTGCCCATTAGATCTCAGTACTAATGAGACCACTTGAGTATCTCGCCTGATGTAACGCCATCACCAGCCGCGTGGAGAAACCCTTTAATGCAACATCAGCGAGATTTGAACAACGTCCCTCAACTGTCAAATGAAGGGGTGGCCAGGAGGTGGATTCTACTTTGAACCGGACAGATAAATATCATTAATATCAGTGTGCCCACGGCTCATATTTAATGACCTCTACTGCTCCATGACACCACACTTTTTTTCAATGAATGATTTAACTGATAATTGTAGGATCAAATGATGACAAAAAAAACATGCCTCTCAACTAGTAACCAAATAATATATTCTAATTAATGTTGTAATTTTACACTGGAGTAAATTATGCAGAAGTAAGATGAAACTGTCTAAAAATGTGTGTGCATTAAATATTGATTGAACATCATCAGCACATTTGAAGTACCCCTCTCTTGGCAGTGTGAAGGTAATCAGGAGTGCCAGCTCAACGATATTGAAATAGATTTTCAGACATATTATTTAACATAAAGACGAAGAACATGAAAGCCAGTTACCTGTTTTCTCTAGAATATTAACAATCTACAAACTACAAACATATTGGATGCTGCAACAAATAATGAAATTATAAAATCAAGTGCCCTACTCTACTTTTATGTCATCCATCTTCTGTATTATTATAGACCAACTGAATTTTTGAAGACCAGAAATTCTTTGCAAACATTGAACAGATGTTTGCAAAGAAATACATGTAATGATTTTCACTAATCAATGCTTTTACTCTGACAGTAAACAAGACATGACTTTTTGGTGTAATGCAAATTAAAAATTTATTCACCCTGTCTACTATATTATTGATTGGGGTGTCTATCAGTGTCAATACTGGTTACTTAATCAATTAAACCAGGCTGTGTAACCTGGTTCAATTGATTTGACGCAACAGAAGAATAAAAATATCAACTGTTTGTATTTGATTATTATCAAGATGGAGAATTTACACGTTTAATGCTCATCCCATAGAATGTATGGGTAAGGCTTTACAATAAGGGTATCATAATTAACGATCAATTACGAGTAGTTATTGCAGTAATAAACATGAACTCACAGTTAATCATGTACCAATGCAGCTAAAGCAGAAGTCAGGCAGACAACATTCCCCTTCTACTTCTCGATCTACGTTGGGTTCTTCATTCCAACATCGCCATCGCAGGCCCCTCCCCTTCACCTCTCAACCAATCAGGACCTCATGCATTAACAGGAGCACAATTGCGCCGGGTGTCTGCAGGGCCGACGGACTGCGGGTGTAAGGGGGACAGGCTTGGGGGGGCCCGAGGCAGAGGGGGGCCCATGGGAAATTTGAAAAAAAAAAAAGTATATATTTTTTTTGTGTTTTTTGATTGTTGCTCAAATTGTTTAATAACGTAACTAAATGTCATGCGGCAATATGTCACAGCCACAGTTAAATACATTGAAGTCTGGCTCTCAGAAGAGAAAGGTGAAGAAAGACAGGGAGAGAAGACACAATTGAGGAAGTCAGGTTCTGACTTATTAATAAAGGTGAGCACAAACGTTTAAACACACAAGATGAAACCCCATTCTTAACTCTGTTATCGTTGCTAAAACTAACAGAAACAACCCAAAGCAAGAGCAGACAATAGGCTACACTACAATGATGAGGCCTTGGTTATTAAGGTAAAGGATGAATAAAGTGGACGGTAGGCTAATATTGCAACAGCAGGCTACTGATTTAAAGCAACCTAATATTAAATGAATACTAAGCCGTTATCAGGCTACATGATAAATAAGTTTCATCGAGACTCATCACTGCTCTCCTCCATCCCCTTCCTATCCAGAACTAAGCTCCACCTTTCTACGGAGAGAGAGAAGGCATCCTCCAGGATGATTGAAATGGTGTTCATGGTTACCAGTGGTGTTCATGTTAACTAACTCAGTAATGTATACATTGATAATAAGGTTAGGGTTAATCGTAACCCACTACCCCTAACCCCTATGCTAATGCTATATAATGATGCTTATTTCAATTAACTCATTTTAATTACTTAATGTAAGTATTGACAATGTAATCCCCTTCACAGCTTTCCATCCACTAAACAGTTGGCAACATGAATGTAGTCTGTAATAAAAAATGTCAACCGGTAAATAGATTATAATTATATGATTATATAGGCTATTATCTGAGGCTGAGGCTATTATCTTTGTGTATAACTTGCATAACATAATATACATTATACGTATACGACTATAAATATGAATATTATTAGGACTTTTCTGCTGGAACTATCGGATCTGACTGAAAGTTCCTTAGGCTCCGACTCTGACTCGGGGGGTGAGGTGAACACTTTCCCAATCCCAAGTCTATTACAGTGACTCCAACACGACAGAGTGACTCTAATTACCACAGCCCATCATCAAAGGAAGAGTTTAAATTTGTATTTGGGGAGGCGCAAAGAAAATCCAGATTATGCTTTGGCCGATGTGTTTGTGACAACGCACGTCTCTGTTACCGACAATCTGACAGCGTTGTACAAATCAAAAGGAATGTAAACCACCAGGCTTTGTTCAGGCCGATAGCACCTGAACAGAGAATCAGATTATTCAAAATCGGTGGATCTCACCCCACATGCTAAAAGTATTGAAATTGCACACATTACAATTATAAAGAGATGAAGAAAGGTCTGCAGGGCATGCTGAAGCAGAGCAGCCCTGTCTGGATCATGCCATAGTTAACGTGGGCTATTTTGAAGCTGCTCAATTTACAGCTGCAAAGGAGGCTGAGAGAATCATGTGCCAGCCAGGATTGACCTTTAGCTGTTGCACATATTTCAAAATACTAAACTAGCGCTTGCTATACCATTCCATAGTCACATATTTATTTTTATAAAACATATTTTATTCATGTTTCCAGATGTTTTGAATAGCCTAAGTTCAACTCACCCCCACCCACCCCCCTAACACTGCCTTGGCTAATGACCTTTTCATCTATTTTCAATATTTTTTACCAGAAAACATATCGAAACTGCCACGTCAAACTTTAAATTGACCTTGCGATGGAGCACGCTTTATTAAAATGATATCTGCCTAATCTTCCTTAGATGAACTTCAGATCTAACGGGGTGATATAAGCCGGTGCCTTAACATGGTGGCGTGCGAGAAGGTCAGTAACGGTTAGCCAAGCTACAAATCACCTTGCTAATGTAGCGCAGCCACAGCTAATGGGGAACATGTGGAAGTACATTATTGATGGCAGTTTTAAGTCTGAAGTTATAATGATCATCAGGCCAAATGGTTTTCTGACTAGAGCAGGTTTTCTTTCCCATCATGGCTATGTTGCATATACCATTAGTATTAAATTGTAATTAATAAAGTAGTTATTAGGTTTTTTTTACTGCAAAGGCTAAAAACTTAAACATTGGCACATTTTTGGAGTGAGCAGCTTATGTGTGTGCATTAAATTATGTCCAAAGATATTTACTCACATTTTTACATCCATTATCTTTCTGACCCTGAACGATTTTATTACATTTTTAGTCATTCTTTTTTTTAAATTAAATATTCTGAATACAATGTTAAAACAAGCACATAAACAAAAATGTGTTTGCATTCAACGCAGGCTTAACACAATTGTGTACAGATAACTATGAAAGAAAACAGCAGCAACAAAGAATATATGCACAAGGTTTTTCACCTTCACAAATTGGTTTATCCCGACAATGAATATGCATGGGGTTCGCTGAATGCTCAACTCATCTGCACTATCTGTTGTGCTATTAATTTAAAGCATAAGTGATTTGTGATGCCCAATGAGAAAAAACCTTATATAATCATCCCTGAGGTGCTAAGCATGCAGTAAGAGCGTGGCGGAGAATCAGGCAGAACGCCAACTCGTCTCTCTAGGGTAGCACTAATCATGTTCCTTTATTATCCCCAAAAAGCATGGCTGCCATATAGGTT
The DNA here is from genome assembly GCF_964030765.1 of Micromesistius poutassou. NCBI lineage: Eukaryota > Metazoa > Chordata > Actinopteri > Gadiformes > Gadidae > Micromesistius > Micromesistius poutassou. The sequence goes on along the minus strand of NC_140276.1, from coordinate 17,748,452 downwards.
ACACGATGTCTCTTTCTCTGCATGCGCTCACTTAACATTGTGAAATATTAATAATACAATTTTTGTCAATTAACACAGGCCCATTTTCCCATTCTGTATGTTTTTCCTTTCCCTTATGAAAATTCAATCTGCGCCAAATCACCCAAATACGCAATAATAAGACACATGATTTGATGTGCTATTATTGTTTTTAATCTTTTTTCGGCACACTTAAAAGTAAGTTTCCGTCATAACTCGCCTATGATTTTGAATTTACGACTGAATGAATAATTCAGGTCTCGTATTCACACACTGTTGCATCATTGAGATATATGAATGCATAAGTAGAGATACCCCTTCATTAATGTTGCAGTGCATTATGGGCCCCAGCATCCTTCCAGACGCCTGCGAGGCCGCCGGTGACATAAGGGGTGTCTGCTGTCCCGCGTGAAAAAAACTAAAAACAAGCCAGCTCTCAAAATGGTGAATAATAGAGGAGAAACTGCCTTCCTTTCAGATCATCAAAGTGGGTTTCTGTCAAGAGTAAAAGGCACAGACAGAGAGAGGGAGAGAAGAGAGGGAGAGAGAGGAGAGGGGGGAGAGAGAGGGCGGGAGAGAGAGACAGGGATTGATAGGCGAAAGGAGAACTTTGGTCCATAGCCAGCTTGACAGTAATGACATTTCCTCTCCTTGTTTGCTTGACAGAAACCTATTGTTAGTGGCTCTCTCTCTTTTCTCCTCTCTGTGGGCCTTAATGCACATCACTCCTTTCAAAGGAGATGGCTGTGATATTTTGAACAGTCGAAAACGACCCGGGAACAACCTCCTCTTTCTTGCGGGTGGTTTAACCTGATTGGCCGACGGTTTCCTGCACAGATTAAAGCAAAAAAATACAAAGGCAGGCCCTGCGCTTTGAAGAGTATTTACAATATATGGAGAAACATTGGACTGTACACCGCAGTGCCTCGCCGTGCCCGTACCTCTGGAAAACCAGGGCAGCGATTCCCAAACCCCGTGTACTCTGAGGTGAGGACTGGTACCTGAGTGCATGAGTGCCTCCAGTCCACATAAAAACCAAGGTGTGATGGGAATGCAAGAGATAAGGAAATGGAACCGCGCTTTACTTTTTACTCATTTAAATTTTTAACGTGGTTGCGGATGTTCCAGCCACGCCAGCCTGGGCCGTGTTGCGTGTGTGTGTGTGTGTGTGTGTATCTTTGTGTGTGTGTGTCTACGCTGAGAGCCATTACGATTGTGTTACAATCCCACAGATTATTTATTAATCCAGCAGTGAGAGGTGCAAGAAGCCACACTCACTCACACACACAGACACACACGGACTCACTGCAGACGCACACACAGTCACAGATCCGTTCCTGAGCCCTTGAAGTGAATACAGGGAGAACGCAGCAGGAGCCAGCAGACTGGTTCTTTTCACCCTCTCCACCCCGCTTCCCTCTCTGCTCTCCATTGTCGCCTCTGTCAAGGAGCTGACGGAGGCGACAGCTGCAGCAGACAACGGTCTCTCCAGATGGGTCCCGGGTCTGGGCTGCAGCGGGACGGAGCGCAGGGAAGGCGCTATTAGAGGATGTGATCCTCCAGTGTCCTCGGTGGCGTGACTTAAAGGGGCGAAGGGAAAGCACACCACACCTCCATTATTGAACGACCTCTCTCATTCAGACCCCTGCTGCGGGGGGGGGGGGGGGGGGGGGAGGGGGGGAGGGGGGGGAGTAAGAGGCGGAGTGCGTCTGCCGATGATGGGCAGAGCTCGTTGCTTGGTAACATGCGTGTTCCTTTCAGTA
>NC_140276.1:17734171-17744171 GCF_964030765.1 Micromesistius poutassou | reverse complement strand
ACACATGCTTCACTTCCACATACACACACATGCTTCACTTCCACATACACATACAGCATGTGTACATGCATATGCACACACACACACACACACACACACACACAAAGCCAGACAAACAGACACGCAACGTGGCCAGGACACACACACACAAAGACAGACACACAGACACCATGCCGCATACACACACACACACACATACACAGGATTCTGCGGGGACACACACACACACACACACACACACACACACACACACAAACACAATGCCACACACACACATTTTTAATTGGCCTCTCAACCCATAAATTAATGACAACCAAGGATTTGTATTACCTGGTTCAACAATCTCAACAGAATAAGGTGTAGAGTCAGACTCCAAAAAATGATTAATTCAGTAAAATATTGAAAGACCAAATATATAAAGACTAAGTTATGCAACAAGTCCCCTGCCCACAACCTAAGCAACGTGTGTTCCTCTCTTCAGTACTCACAATAAAAGAAGAAGAAGAGTCAACTAGGTCAACGAGAAAAAGATAAATATCACCCGATGTCTGCAAATGTTCCTAAAACGTTTTGTGTCCGTAGTTAACGAGGAAACCACTCTGAAGACAAAACCAGCACAGCCTAAGTCGTCTTCCCCCCCCTGAGCCCCCGACCCTCCACCTGTTAATAGCTGCCGTCCTCACTTCCTCATCGCATTTCTCATTAAGAGAAAAAAAACAAAGATGTTTTCTCTCTGTAGCTATAAAAGCCAATTCCTTTTCCAGGTTCACCCACGAGGAATGAGGTCCGCCGTACAGGAGAGCTGCATGCAGAGAACCAGGGAGATCCCACTAATCCTGAGCTCCATTTCTCACAACCGCATTTAAACTCTGCTGCCTTTTCCTGCCGAGCCGCCCAAGTTTCTGCCAGAGCACGAAAATAAATAAATTGGAAGGGTGTCAAATTGGCCGAGAGCGATGGAATCTGTTCCGGAGTGGGTGTCACTTGTAAAGAAGTAGTAACTGTATCAGCGCTCTAATTGATCGGAATATGTCAATTGTGGACGGCTTTCCCCCTCGCACATATCTTTGCATAATTACATAAATGTGCTGCGTATTTACGTGACCTTGCAAAGGAGTGAACGGTGGGCCTGCCAACGCTGGGAGACGAGCAGCGCTAATGAGTGTCAAACGCCGTCGACGGACCCGCGGAGCGCGGGAGGACGGGCGGAGAGACGCACCGCAGAGCGCAGAGAGACGGGTGGCGAGACGCACCGCAAGGAGAGCCACGTCGCCGCCACGCCTGTCAAACCAAAATAATCATTATTGAATCTCCTGTACTGAATATGGAGGGGGGGGGGACTTCCTGTACGTGGGAGGGACTAGAGGGGACAGGATGGGGGGGTGATGACTTCCTGTATGTGGGAGGGTCTAGAGGGGACAGGATGGGGGGGTGATGACTTCCTGTATGTGGGAGGGTCTAGAGGGGACAGGATGGGGGGGTGATGACTTCCTGTATGTGGGAGGGACTAGAGGGGACAGGGTGGGGGTGACTTCCTGTATGTGGGAGGGACTAGAGGGGACAGGATGGGGGGGTGATGACTTCCTGTATGTGGGAGGGTCTAGAGGGGACAGGATGGGGGGGTGATGACTTCCTGTATGTGGGAGGGTCTAGAGGGGACAGGATGGGGGGGTGATGACTTCCTGTATGTGGGAGGGACTAGAGGGGACAGGATGGGGGGGTGATGACTTCCTGTATGTGGGAGGGACTAGAGGGGACAGGATGGGGGGGTGATGACTTCCTGTATGTGGGAGGGACTAGAGGGGACAGGATGGGGGTGACTTCCTGTATGTGGGAGGGACTAGAGGAGACAGGGTGGGGGGGGCCCAGTACGGCGTGGGGGAGGACTGGGGGCTGATGGGTGGGGGTCAGGGTGCAGATGGAAGCGGGCTGGAGGCTTCAGGGAGGCTAAAGCTGGGTGTCCGTTTAATCGACTACGGTAAATACCTGTAGGGCTACGGTAAATCCCTGTAGGGCTGTACCTGTACGCTACTGTATACCTGTACAGCTGGCTACGGTAAATACCTGTAGGGCTGGCTACAGTAAATACCTGTACGGCTACGGTAAATTCCTGTATGGCTACTGTAAATACCTGTAGGGCTACGGTAAATACCTGTATGGCTACGGTAAATACCTGTAGGGCTATGGTAAATACCTGTACGCCTACGGTAAATTCCTGTATGGCAGGCTGTTGTTTGCAAAGAGGTTCTATTTTAAGCTCTGCAACTACAGCTCTGTTTTGCCAGGACTTTTTTCTCCTTTTTGCACTTCTGTTTGCAATGCTAACAGTTCAGGACAGAGATGTACATGTCTGTGTGTGTGTGTGTGTGTGTGTGTGTGTGTGTGTGTGTGTGTGTGTGTGCATGTGCGAGTGTGTGTGTGTGTGTGTGTGTGTGTGTGTGTGTGTGCGTGTGTGAGTGTGTGTATGTGTGTGTGAGTGTGTGCGCGTGTGTGCGCATGTGAGTGTGTGTGTGAGTGTGTATTTCGTTGTTGAAACTTCAGGGTTGTACTGAAGGGAAGGAGGGGAGCGAGGTGGCAGCGTTGGGAGTCTGAACTCGGGCGGGCTGAGGAAGGCGGAGACGACAGATTGAAGGTAAAGGTGAATTTCTCGCAGGGTACTCCTAGCCATAGTTACTCATTTTTGAAGTGTTGTCGGTAAAGAGAAAAATCAATTTTTGAAGAAAAATCAATGCCAATTCCCTTCCCCTGTGGTTTTATCTCTGACTTACAGTATATAGAACAAGGACTCTGGAAATAATGATCTTCTTCTGGTCATACCAGCACTGCCTTTTGACTGCCAGCGAGTACTTCAGAGCTGGAGCCTGGAATAGGCTTTGAGATTTTAGTTTTGTTCAAGTGATTATTATAGTTCTGCTTTTTTTCCCAATCAAAACTACCTATCTCATCTGTTACCGGCACCATCTGCAGGTGTCTGGAATACAAGGGTTGCTATAGAGATTACCTTGGTAATCTCTGGTACATTTATAGGTTATTGTGAAAATGAAAATACTGGCTGCTTCTTGTGCCAAACTGTCAGAGCTGCCAGAGTGCAGTCTGAAATAACAACATGATCCACCATCAGTTCATCCATCCATTAATGCATCCATCAATTATTTTATTAATTTATCCATCTAGAAATGTATCCATGCATCCATCAATCCATCTAGCCGTCATTTCACCTCAATTCATCCATCCTTCCATTGATCATTATGCATCATCCACAAATTAATCCATCCATTTATTCCATCCATTCATCCAATAATTCATCCATCCATCAAGCAATCCATCTTTGAATCCATCCAGCAACCATTTCTTAATGGTCAGGTGGGTTCATGGAGTGACACCCGGACCAGTGCTCTCCGTTCGTTGCTCAGTGGACTCCATGAGACCAGCAACAAGCCACCCCTCAGCGGCAGCCATCTTGGTTGTTTATGAAAACAGCCCGACAGCGTCCCCATAGGGCGGCCCTCTGGACAATCATCGCATAAAACCCGCCCCCTTTCAGATAGACGGCCGTGATTGGCCCGACCCCGTCCAGGTCCAACAGACCAATAAGAGCCCTGCTCCTAGCTCTAGTGTCAGTGGAAGAAGCATTGTCTGCCAATTACGTGTGTGTGTGTGTGTGTGTGTGTGTGTGTGTGTGTGTGTGTGTGTGTGTGTACCTACTTATGTATGCATGTAAATATACATAGATGAGTATGTGTGCACCACATATTGATCAAGTCGACCAGGGCCAACATCCTGTATGTAGAGCAGAAATAATAAGGCACATATGTCTTTAATATTCACCTTTTGCCTGTAACATGCATGGCTGATGAGAGGCAGTGTGTGTGTGAGCGCCGAGGGGGCCGCTCTATAAGTCACAAGGAGCAAACAGGAAAAAAACGATTCCATGAATATATTGCATACTGAGAGAAATAGCCCCCTCTTCTGAATTCCACCAAGTGGCATGGACGCCGCTTTGCTTTGATTTAATGCCACTGGCTTCATTTCCATCGATTCCCATCCCATCCTCACACCCTAATCACCGTGGAGTAGATCTCATTGTTTTGTTGTTGTATTTCTATTTTTCATTTGAGTTATTTATATTGTTTTTCGTCCTCTGCTTAAACGCCACAGCCGCCCCAGCCGCCCCAGCCGTGTTTACTGCCTCGTGTTTGTCTTTGTTATTTCTTCCTCTAATAGTTTTTCATCATTCCCTGAGGCTTTTTAATATTACTTTATTACAGCTACAGTATACATCCACATTTCATTATTATGATGGTTATTATTGTTTGGATATTGTGACATATTCCAGGAGAAAACTCATGAAATCATTTCTGGTTAATTGAGTTGGGGACCCTAATGAGGGGGGGGGGGGGGGGCGTCTGTCCTTATCTCACCTGCCTTCAATGCTGCAGCTGAGGATGGCATCTCATACGCCCCAATCCCCCCCCCCCTCGCTCTCCTCTCTCTCCCTCTCGATTACTTTGTCTCCTCCATCTCTCCTCCATCTCTCCTCCATCTCTCCCTCCATCTCTCCCCCCAGCGGCTCCTGATGGGGATACTTCTGTAGCTGTCACTCTCCCCTCACTCTCCAACACACACACACACACACACACACACAGCCCACCCCCCCTATCCAGCACGTACAGACACACACCACACACATACACACTCACACACACACACACACACACACACATGCCCCCCGAGCACAACCCTCATCGAACACACACACACACACACACACATACACACACACACCAACACTCCCCTTCCAAAAAACACACACACACACACACACACACACACACAGGACCCCCCCCCCCCCCCCCACAGTCCTGGGACGCCTGCAGCCAGATCTGGAGCGAGGACACGAGCCCTTCAGCGTCTCCCCTCCTGGACCAGAGGGGATGGAGCACATGTTGCAACAGATAAACCACTGTGATCAATCTCACGGATGCACAGCGAATCGCTGGAGCAAAAGGCTTTGAAAATCAAGTCGGGTCTCTGATGTGCCGGGCAATGATTATATGGTCAGCGATGCCAAAGGCGAGCAGCAGAACATCAAGCGACTGGAGCGGCCTGGCCTGACAGAGCTCAGCACTAATTAAACACACAAGGAGGCTATTGAGAGGCTGCCAGCAGACCAGCTGCCAGCTGACCGGCTCTGAGGCGGACGCAGACCCCGTCGCCGTTAATAAGGTGAGGCCCAGAGAGGTAATCAAAAGTCAGAGATCCTGGAGCAAATTCATTGGCCCCCTTGCTGAAATTGCACCTTAATCTAGTGGTGTGTTTAGTCTTGTCGATGACGTCATGTCCTGTGTTAAGATGGGATGGGGCTCACCGGGTACTCTGTGTGTGTAGTTGGCACCACTTTACTACAAATACAAATGTGGCTAAGCCCTGGAGTTTGACATCAAAGCCCTAGAGACGGGGGGGGGGGGGTCTTATGGAGCCGTCCGTCTGGACTGGGCAGTGAGTCAGAAAGCTAAGAAGAGCCGAACAACCACGTCAACAGCATCCGAGATGGCTGCGCCGCGCATCAGGAGTCGTGAGAGCTGGAGTTGTGTATGAGCAATTCTGTCGTATTTGTGTCTCGTTAAATCAGTAATACACACAGTACTGTCCGACTTGTATCCGTGGACATGTACCAGTGTTTGTAGGCGGAAAAAAATGAGTAATGCGTAATGCGGCTAACACTGGCTAGAAATGGTACTGCTAATAATAAATTGCGTCTGGGTTTCCCGACTTGTTGTTCGAGGACGCGGTCAACTTGGGTTCGAGGTCATTGCAAGCTCCAACTTCTGACTTCTGAGGACAATGGAACATAAATAAGGTGTGGAAAAGGTATACAACACACTGATACTGGTTATAGTTATATTTTATACGTGCCCACCATGGTGTTAATAATAAATCCATACATTAGAAAATAGTAGATAAATAACTGAGGTTTGGCGCTATAACACTTGATATTCCACACATGGATCGGACTGTATTGATTACCTGAAGTCTATTTATGTTGTGAGCTATTTAATTCAGGCAAGCCGTGTTCGGTTTTTGTATTATATAACATTAGCCACATGGTTCAGCCCTTCCTATCCAGCTGGCCCTGCCAGGGCGTAATGGAGCCACGTGTTTTTCTCTGAGATGTTGATTTTCCCCTAACCAGAATGAAAGAAAAATCAACCAATCAACCAACACCAAATTAGACTGCGAGAGATGTGGGGAATATGTTGGTTTTTACACAAATTGCTCCATAGGACTTGAGTTAATAGTTGTTATTATAATATAAATAATGTATATTTCTCCTGCATGTTATCCCATTCTATGCTAGACACCAAACACATCTTCAGATGTACACAACTTATCGTGGACAGATAGACGAACAGTTCTGCCAACATTCTAAGTGCACCGACACTCTTACACCTCACTCTGAAAACAGTACAACAAATCCTAGGTAAGATGGCCAAGGACAGCCCAAAGAGTGGACAAAGCTTAGAGAATATCCTTTGACCTTGCAGGAAGAAGACTTCGCCAATTTCATTGGCGACAGGAAACCAGCAACTGTAAGAAAGACTCAAATACTTAACCGAAAATAAAAAGTTATTTCCCTCTCTAAAGAATCCACTCCAGTGCTTACTTTTACAACTATTTTTCTACGTTGTTCAACTCCAAAAACCCCAGTGGCTCTTGTTTGCTTGAGTTGCTTGCCTTACATGACCAGGTTACTATTAAACCTCAAGTGTCAATTATGATGTTTCCCATTCCATATTAAATGGAAAATAGCATCATCGTACATTCTCAGACACTTAATAGTCCTGTTTTGTGCTTTATTATGAAAAATGTTACATAAGTTTATAAGCAAACACAACCATCCTTGAGTTCCCTTCTATCTGTAATCTGTATTGTGCAATTTCATTTACCGGACATTCCGAGTGCATCAGCAATGGCCACGTTGATTGTTCGGTCTGTGTCCTTGTCTAGTCTGTGCTCTGTGTGTGTAAGTGCTGGATGAGGAACCCTTATGACGCCTTGTTGGGCTTTTCGGCGCCTCCCTTGCAAGGTGTTAATTGAATTAATTACGTGTGGAGTACTAGAGTGGAAGAGATTAGTTCCACCCCTCGGACTAATATATAATAGGTGAAAAAAAAAACAAGGTGACAATCTCAAAACTGTTAATTGGCCATTCTTTTCATAACCAAATTCATAACCAAGTCCTAATTAAACTGTGTTAACTTACAAAGCCACACAATGACCACCACTGTCTGGCTGCCGTGTGTACACCTTTTATACGAGAAAATGGAGACCGAGAAGAAAAGGTTATTTTCTTCATAATGATGCAAAAGCAACACCCATCAACTGAAGCACTGCATCATTCTGTAAGCTGAAATTGCATGTTTGTATCCTGGATTTACGTATATATTGAAAAGTAATACCATACCTGTGTTGTTTCCGCCTTGCCCTAATCATACCAATAACAGATGTTTGGTGCGGTTCAGTGGAGTCGGACCAATATCCATGATTTATATGCTGTGCTGCACAGTTCAACTTGAACAAGCGTGAACGGGTTGGAAAACGCAAACCTACCACTGATTTGTCAACAGCCGCTGGATCACATCCTCCAGCGTCCATGCCGGGAGGCTACGTGGCAGAGCTAGCGTGCTAGCTGCTGAACACATGAGAAACGGTAAGGAGGTTGAAAGGGCAGGAGAAGTGATTAATGTCATCATCTATATTGAACACCTGTATTTGTATGCCCCCGATAGTTACAGTAAGGCTAACTGTGAATGTAGATACGTTGTAGATACCCCCCCCACACACACACACACACACACACACACAGCAACACATACAGCAACACATACAGCAACACACGCACACACACACACACACACACACACACACACACACCCCACCTGAAGGCAGTGTGCGTGCCCCAGCTGCGATGCTCCCTCCTATTGATTTCCTCATAACAATATAAAGAACTGTGTTCACTGGTGGCGAGGACTAATGAATTGCATCTTCAGAGTCACTTTGGTGCTGATAACGAAGCCAGATGACTTTCCCAGAGCCGCACAGCTGTGGTGAACAAGGTGGCAGCACCCAGACGGCGCAGAGCCAGACACAAAGAAACAATCTGAGCGTTGGTTTGTATGGATCATCTGAGCAGGCTGATGAATCGGCCTTTTGGCGTGTCTGAAAACTTTAGTCAAAGCATAAGCTTCAAGACGCGCGAGACAGCCGTAGCCATTGCGCTCAGATCTCGCCGCTCTCTATTCTCCGCTGTGAGGAGCACCACTGATGTTTGTGAGACGGCAGCGGCGACGGCCTCCTGCTGGAAACGCCGTTCCTCACATGACGACGCTGAAGGCAATCTGCAGTGTGCTGATTCAAGGATTCATCTCATTTAAAACAGCTGTTTCTTGAACAAATTGTATCTGCCTCCTATCTACGATAATTAAAGGTATCGACAAATTTGCTGCTCCTACAAATCAGGCAAACCATTGGTTTGCCTGTTTAGAAGAAGTCTGTAAAAAAGTTATGATTTGAAAACATTCTATGTCTACAATGAACGCATATATCTACCGTACGCAAGATGCACCACTGTGAATGTTAATTCAATGCAACATAATTGTTTATATCAACATAGGGTACATAAGACTGTCAAAGTGCAAGGTGACGCACCGAACCATCTTTAGGTTCAGAACTACCGATAATGAGTGCAGGCAGACCAGACCAACCCGGTTCAGGTTGTCACATCCATCCCTCCCGTACGATAATAATCAATTATTGCTCCGGCCCATGACATCCAATCCCATTTCAGAGCACAGTTATGTGTGAACATTGACTCAGGGAATAATCATCTGTTGAACTTCCGCCACCCCAGTGTTCCTGGATAAGCAAACCTTTGAATTATTTTTCTGCTTGGCCGTTCCTGTGAAATAACCCCCACCCCCCCCAGCCCTTAATGTAAGCCTGTCTGTGGAGACTCTGAGTTGGGAGGGATCTGAGAGAGAGGGGATGGGGGCGAACGTCGCGTTTAATCAAAGACAAACACACCAGAAAAGATGAGTTTTACTGGTGGATCTAACCATGCATCGCTTCCTTAGAAAGGACCACCAGTGATATCCGCTTTTTAAATTCCACTGTGTTCTTGATATATATATATATATATATATATATATATATATATATACACCTTATTTGATATAATCTCCTAGTTCTGTCCCGACAGAGCTGAATGATGTTCCCACACGGGCGCCGCAGAATGAAGAAAGGAGAAAGCAGATCTCTGAGGTGAACAAAGGCAACGCGCCGCAGCCAGCCTGCTGCAACAGGTCCACAACGACCTGCTCCAACAGGTCCACAACGACCTGCTCCAACAGGTCCACAACGACCTGCTGCAACAGGTCCACAACGACCTGCTCCAACAGGTCCACAACGACCTGCTGCAACAGGTCCACAACGACCTGCTGCAACAGGTCCACAACGACCTGCTGCAACAGGTCCACAACGACCTGCTGCAACAGGTCCACAACGACTGCTCCAACAGGTCCACAACGACCTGCTCCAACAGGTCCACAACGACCTGCTGCAACAGGTCCACAACGACCTGCTCCAACAGGTCCACAACGACCTGCTGCAACAGGTCCACAACGACCTGCCTCCAACAGGTCCACAACGACCTGCTGCAACAGGTCCACAACGACCTGCTGCAACAGGTCCACAACGACCTGCTGCAACAGGTCCACAACGACCTGCTGCAACAGGTCCACAACGACCTGCTGCAACAGGTCCACAACGACCTGCTGCAACAGGTCCACAACGACCTGCTGCAACAGGTCCACAACGACCTGCTGCAACAGGTCCACAACGACCTGCTGCAACAGGGACCTGCTCCAACAGGGACCTGCTGCAACAGGTCCACAACGACCTGCTGCAACAGGTCCACAACGACCTGCTGCAACAGGTCCAC
>NC_140276.1:17725457-17733971 GCF_964030765.1 Micromesistius poutassou | reverse complement strand
CACACACACACACACACACACACACACACACACACACACACACACACACACACACACACCTAACCACCGTGCCCAAAAACAAACGTATATAACACACTCTCAACACCTCGAATCAGCACAAGCCAGTGCCCCCCCCCCCCAACACCTCTGTGAGCCGCCCTGGCTCCAGACAGACCATCACGCTGCCACACTCCTCCGCTGTCACAAGACCCAGATAGTCTCTTCTCCGGGAGGAACTTAACTCCGTACCTTGTGGCACTGTAACCTGATGCAATTGAATGCCTCCTGTGATAACTAATGGCTAACTCTTAAAACTTCACAAGCTTATAATAAGCTTGTCAGCTTATCATATTAGGCATGTGCGCTCAGAATATTAGCATTTTAATGTTCCCGGGTATAATGTGATGGGAAAGGGCTTTGCCGTTTTTGACATTGCCTTTGGAGAGAGAGAGAGGAAAAGGGTAATCGACGACAGAGGGAGAAGGAGAGGGCGAGAGAAAGAGAGAAAGAAAGAAAGACAGAGAGAGACGGAGACGGGGGAGGGAGGGGGGAGGGAGGGGGGAGGGAGAGGAGAGGGAGGCACAGACAAGGAGTGTGGCGCTGGTTTGTAAACAATGCTTAAAGGAGAGAGAATTTAATCTCTTTTTGGAACAACCATATCGTTTTATTACTTACCCATATTGACAAGTACAAGTGTGATTAATCTCAATATTTTTTTTATATCTTGTATCTTGTTTTCATATATTTGTACTCAGCATTTAGGCGTGTGGGTGGTTAAACATAACAACCCCTCTAAATCATACGCTCCCAACATCCTCATCACCATGCTGCCACTGTCACAGAGCGGTCGTTATTAAGTGTGATTACGGAGATGGGCATCTGCCATATAACGATACACAACTACACAACTACACAATAACAACGGAGAGCACATTCACAACAGTGAGAAACAGGATGAAACTGTACAAGCCTTTTCCTATCTGTCCATTTTTTGCATATTGACTCCTATACTCCTCATATAAAGTGATTGATAATCCTTATAAGTCGATATTTGTTCTTCAATTTACCTTAATGTACGGCGTGGTCAATTTCAATTAGCCCATTGCTAGCTAGCTCTCTCTCTCTCTCTCTCTCTCTCTCTCTCCCCGTGTTCAGGTTGTCCTATACGTCATATAGGCTGTGATCTGTGTCACGTACACTCACAGGGCTCCCCCGGGGGCGGTGACCTGTGCCCTGTCCATGGTGCTCAGCCCCGCCCCCCGCCTCCCTCCGCTCTGAGGCGCGGCTCTCATGACAGCGGATCACACATGGAGCACGTGTGATCGGAGCACCCAAAGGCGCCTGCGAGGTCTAGGAAGCATGATGTGCTATTGGCCCCACTCACACACTGGGAACCAGTGGAACCAGTGGACGGTACCACATCCGGCCGTAACCAGACTACGCCACCGACGGGGCGTCCACAAAGAGCATACTCTTCCATGAAGGAGGATGATTATGATGTTAGCCGTGTGTTGTCCATCACAGCATTATCACGGATCGATACGGAGATACAAACGCAGACGTGTGATGATGGGTTTTTTCTCCCGCACACAGACGCTGAAACACAAAGGGAGAAGTGGGAGGAAGAGGACGCGGTCGAATCGAGCAGAAATAAAAAGAGATACGAGTTGGCTGAATGCCACCTGGGACACTTGTGGACCCGGCGAACAGGGAGCCAGAGCTCACCTCTGCTCCGCCGCAAAGGGGGCCTTCCCTAAACGGCCACGTTAGCCGCCATTGTGGGAATGAAAATAAGAAGGAGAAGGAAACGTGGGGCCTGGAGCTCTACTCACTTAGCACTCCAAGAATCTCAGCAGACAGAGCGAGGAGTGAAGTCCGCCCTACCGCTCTCGCTCTGCGAGGAGCGGAGCCGAACAGATCTGAGTGTGATACTCCTTGACCCCGGAGAAGTGGCCGTGTTCCTTCGTGAGAGGCAGCCAGCTGCATTATTTAGCTTGTGAGAGTTTGGAGAACATCCTGCAGTAGGGAGACAGATGGAAGGAGCAGCAGCAGGAGCAAAAAGAAGTTGTTTAGCCACGCAGTCCCGACGGGGCGTAATGCGATCGTATGTATGTATGATTGGAAATGAAGAAAACACAAAGATCACTAGGTTGGTTTATAACAAGGCTCCGTATATCATTTACATTCATTGTGTTTCTCGGTACGTGGGCGCTAGTATTGCGTAAATCACATTAAGCCATCTCTATTTCTGCACTGAGCTGGGGGGGGGGGGGGGTCGGCGGTCACAGCTCATCAACCGCGACAGGTCTTTAACAAAGATCCCTCCATGTGTGCACATCAGTGACCGAAGCTCAATCTCTTGCTATGGTGATTAAAATGTTGTCATTAAGCAGAGGGTTTAATACACAGCAAATTGACGGTGATCTGCTTTGAGCACAGGTCATTAACGAGAGGAGCTCCTTGCAGTGGACTGCAGACAGTAATGGGTTTCAACCCGTCGGGCCGGGAGTCAAACACCTCCACCGATAGAGAAGCCCGCCACTGGCGTGACAACGCGTCCGTAGTTCCATAGAGGAAACACCAGATCTGTTGTTTAAATGAAAATATTCAAATCACATGACGGGGACGGCGGTCGGACCGCGGGGAGACCAGCTCAGACTAATGGAGTGGTGTCACCCGGCTGTATCCGGTGTGACGTCGAGTGTGTGTGTGGAACGCTGGGCGCCACCGGGGAGGGGCGGGATCTACTCAACTCCCACCTGGGGGCCAGATTAGCGGAGGAATGAAGGATTGTTCCGTGTCGTCCTGGGAGATGTGTTGTCTTAACCTAGCACATCTCAGTGTTGAAACAAGAGGGACATTGTATGCAGATCAGATGCTCAAAGCAGGGCGTTGGGGAGATGAGCGGCTCGTTCAGACTGGTGTGCGTGGGTTGTGTCGGAGCCGCTGTGCCGCACACGGTGTTGCAGTACTGGTGGTGGAGATATAAACGGTGGCATGAATTACTACATTTGACCCTTTTTCCTACTGAGACCAATTTAGAGTGATTATATTAACGATGATACATAACAATGCAACCTTGCCATCTTTATTTCTCCAGATTGGTGAACTATACTGAATTAAGTGATGGACCATTCTCCCCATTATGCACTTTCTGTTCCTTGTCTGTCCCACCAAGATATAAAAGAGAGTGAAATTAATGATCGTTCCGGCCAGATAGGGGACCAACGCAAGTGAGCAATTTGAGGATTGACAGAGATTATTAAACAAATCTAATTATAGTAATCACTACAGAACAATAATATCCTGAACACTAAAGTATTCATGGCAGGGAGATTAAAATAGGCCTATCTATTAAAGGGACATGATATTTCATCCTATCCACAAAGAGGAAATAAGCCATCTCATAAGCCATTTCTGTCTATGGAGGAAATGGGTGGGAGCATTGGGTGGATCAGTTAATAATTGAATATGCTTTGCCATCAGATACAGCGCTGTTGTATCGAGGAGCTGGATGCATACAATAGACGATAAAAGGATGCTGATTCGGCATCAACCTTTTCCAGGAAGAAAAGTAAAAAAAAGATTTTCCCGTAAATGCGACGCACGTGTTTGCGGGCCGTTTGGTGGCGCCGGTGAAACGGAGCCGTTTGGCCGTGGCGTTGAAGAGGGTTGTGAGGGAGGCCTCAGAACGTACAGAGCTCGGGACACTGGTGATAATTAGTGGAAAAAGAACCGTTTCGGATCCTTTCTGAGAAGTTTATTCACTCGATTATTGATTTAAATGAAACACTGAAATATAATTGTATGGGTCTAAGTGTGTCATCAGCAGAGAGTTGGTTATAATTGCGGAACTATCGAAAGAAGTCAAAATATAATTGACTATTAATTGTCGTTGACTAAGCTAATCCCCTATGTCGCTTTAAAGTGGTAATTTAACGCCCCCTGTTCCGTCCAAAAGTAATTTTCGGTGACTATTGTGCACTATGTGCCAATTATAGTCCCCAATTACTTGAACTAAATGAGGATGGATTGCGGCCATCTTTGATCTATCCCTTTGTGTGTGGAGAAAAATAAATGTCTACAAAGAGACGCATTAGCATTTGTGTTGCTCATAAGATATCATTTAATTATTTATAATATCCCACAGTTGAATATCAAACCAAAGTATTGTTATCACTCGCCATGGCATTTAGCATGCCCGGTTCGGAGCTCTGAGAGAAGGACTTTTGAGTACGGACTTCAATTCAATTAATTATTTTTACAAAAAATAAGTTGTACTACACAGCAGTGCACGTTATCCATGATGGTCACAATACAATTTTGGTAGAAATAACATCAGATCTGTATTTTGTGGCAACCCACCTTGGGGAGTGAACCTCCTTAATCCAATCAGGACCCGATTTAACCAGGCAAAAAGCCAAAAATGCACATTTATTGGAAAATCAAAAAGTCTTATAGTCAAATATAACCAGAATCTGGGAGGAATTGACGGTCCCATCACCCAGAAGGACCAGCCTCTCCACACAAGTGCCCCATGGCTGGGAGAGCCCTGAATGAGTGGAGAAGCAGGCTATTTAAGCCCTGCTTCTCCCCCTGTTCCTCAGGTGCTCTGCAGCTGAGCTAAGTGGCAAGGCCGGGTTGCCCCAACTTATTTCTTTTTACAGATTATGACAAGGCACTCACAGCAAGTCAGAGAGAGGCGCTACATGTGACGAACTAAAGCAGAATCCGTCCAGTGCAGCAGAGACCACAGAGAGGGGACAGGTTATGGTTCTATGTGACAGTGTGAAGGCCTTCCCTTGTCAAGTTCCTCTTTAAAAGCAAAACATGGGTGACCAAAATGGTAAACAGAGAACTCCCCTCTGCTCTCTAAAACCCAGAGCTGCATTTATATGCAGAGGAAGACTTCAGCTGGGTTCAATATGTTAAAGATTTTACTTCCAAAGAAATACTGCTGGGAAGGGCTACACTATCGGGCGGTAAAACAAAAAAAAGGTTTATGCGTAATGAATATTAATGGATAAAGATTTGAGGATTTTTGATTAAATTATACAAAGATCAATGAGATAGTACGAGTGAGTGGTCAATAATGGAGGGGAAACTAAACATAAGCCCCCGCCACGATTAAAGTCCTCACCTGCATGCTTTTATCAGACACACACACAAACACACACACCAGTGGCGGCTGGTGGTTTTTAAAGTGAGGGAGGAAGGACTGCACGCTTGGTTGCCATTGGCCTTGCACTGTTAGTGGCATATGGTGGCATAAGTATGTGAGAATCAAGTTGTTTCAGGGTGTTTTGGTGAACTAAAAAATAGCAGGGAGGGATAATTATGTGAATAAAATTGATACAAATCCACCAGTGGCAGCATTGTACTTTGAAAGCTGGTGGGTAGCATGTCTTGGACTACAAGGGCAGAAGGAAAGGATGCAAAGCCTATTAGTCAAATCAGGCCTACTCTTGATTTGTAAAACTAAATCTGCTACAATTGTTTTAAGAAAAATGAAGACACAAGACCAAAAGTGATGCCATTTAAAACGCATCATGCTCTGAATCATTCACTAACATCCTTTCCACAATAATCAGAACGGTCAGAGTAACAAACAATTAAAAGAACAACAAGAACAAGAACTATTGACATGGGCTGTAAGCCTAACATTATTTGAGGAAAATGTGGATGTTAATGGATGTTTCAGAATGTTGGTCATGGTGTTAACCCAAATAAGATTGAGGGACTTCATTTATAGATCAAGTCAATCCTCCTCGCTGTTTGTGTTGCAAAGATATCAGTGAACTGGTCATACCAAACAGGATATATTTTAAGTGATTTCAGAATAACGGCGAGTGTAACTCCACGTTTTCGCCACCCTTTCAGGACGGACGAACGCGATTGTCGACGGGGGGTGGGGGGGCGAACACGATTGACGATGGGGGGGGGGGGGGGGAATCGCGCTTTCATCGGAACATACAGTGAACTGACTAGGGGTGGCACCTGGGGTGGCCAGTCAGGTTCCAGGGGTATTAGACGTGAGTTAATTTGACATTGACGCGATTCAGATCCCTTCGCTAGTCCCACCCACTCAGAGGAGGACTTTCCTCCTCTCTCCCATTGACCCCCATGTTATCCACCGGCCGCCAGTAGTTCCCGAGAAATGAATGGGAGTCAATGGAGGCTGAGGGAGGAATGTCCTCCCCGAAGTAATATTCAATAGGCGATAGGGGGTGCTAATATCCCTTTACCCAGGGAAACGAACATTACATATACAAAGGCATTAAAGTAGTCATATTTAAGGGCATTAATTCATTACAATAGTCAATTTACAATTTACACTTTTTATTCTCAACAATGTTAAGGAATATCTTCCTCCCTCTCCTCACTGGAGAAGCCTCCACTGACACACACACGCACGCACGCACGCACGCACGCACGCACGCACGCACTCACACACACACACACACACACACACACACACACACACACACACACACACAAATGCACACTTTTAGTTAATCAGTAAGGAAAGAGATCAACTCTTTAGATTCAAAATGTTGCTGTTTTTTAACCAAATTTGGAGCTATTATGATCACATTATGGTACAAATTAAGTGTTTGGAGCCTTTATGTTTCTCTGGCTTACTCACACATTTACGTTCAGTCAGCCTTTCTCCTTTAAATGTTTTGTTCCATATTTATGTTTCCACTTGAAGATATGCAGGAAATATGAGTCTCTCAAGGCCGAAGGTCGGAACCACATCTTATATAAATAATGAAAAATGTGTGCTGAATTTTTTCCTGTGAATTTGTAAGTATGCATTTAGAATGTTTTTTCAGACCTGGACTTTCTAGCTCTATGAGGCTATACTTCCATCTGGCCGTACGGATTTTCACGTTTCACAGTGAATAACACTCTGGCCTTGGCTGGGCCGCATTGATTCCCACACACGCGCATCCTCGGATCGTTCACAACGCTCCAGCAAATCGGAGCGTCACCCCTGCTCTCCTCTCCCTCTCCTCTCCTCTCCTCTCCTCTCCCTCCCCTCTCCTCTCCTCTCCTCTCCCTCCTCTCCCTCTCCTCTCCTCTCCCTCTCCTCTCCTTACCTCTCCCTCTCCTTACCTCTCCCTCTCCCATGGCGTGTGCTTCCCGACTCCTCAAGGACAGGGAAGGAGGAGGAGGACACAACAATGTGATCCCACACACAGTGACAGCAGACTGTTGCCTGATGCGCTCAGAACTTTGCGCTAAAGAGGAGGAGCTGGTCAGGAGGAGCTGGTCAGGAGGAGTGGGTGTGAGGAGGAGCTGGTCAGGAGGAGCTGGTCAGGAGGAGTGGGTGTGAGGAGGAGCTGGTCAGGAGGAGCTGGTCAGGAGGAGCTGGTGAGGAGGAGCTGGTGAGGAGGAGCTGGTCAGGAGGAGTGGGTGTGAGGAGGAGCTGGTCAGGAGGAGTGGGTGTGAGGAGGAGCTGGTCAGGAGGAGTGGGTGTGAGGAGGAGCTGGTGAGGAGGAGGTGGTGTTGGCCGTCCTGCGTCCCGATCAGCCCCATCTGAGGAGGGTCCAGCGGCGGCGGGGGATGCGGGGGACGAGGCGGGAGCCTTCAAAGCTTTATCGGCGCGCAGCAATCAGACGTACGCCAAACAGAGTTTAGTATTGTGCCAGCCTCCCCCTCACTGCCTCCCCCTCACTGCCTCCCCCTCACTGCCTCCCCCTCACTGCCTCCCCCTCACTGCCTCCCCTCACTGCCTCCCCTCACTGCCTCCCCTCACTGCCTCCCCCTCACTGCCTCCCCTCACTGCCTCCCCCTCACTGCCTCCCCTCACTGCCTCCCCCTCACTGCCTCCCCCTCACTGCCTCCCCCTCACTGCCTCCCCCTCACTGCCTCCCCTCACTGCCTCCCCCTCACTGCCTCCCCTCACTGCCTCCCCACCTCTCTCTCCCTTCATCCCTCCATCTCCTTCAGTGTGGTTCCCTCCTGTCTGATGAGGTGTTATGGTGGTGGGGGGGGGGGGGCGGTGTTACTCACTCTGACGCCTCCGGTTAACCACTTTGTCGGTAACATCCACAAACGTCAGTGGTAAATAAGGAAAAAACTGTTGGATAAATAAATGGAGAAAAAGATAAATATATGCATGAAGAGCTGCTGCTGTTGGACTCACAGCTAAACCCACGAACAGCAATCACAGAGGAGGGAGGAGGCGTGGTGGGGGGGAGGGGAGGGGAGGGGAGAGGGGAGAGGGGGGGGGGAGAGGGGGGGAGGGAGTGGGGAGAGGGGTGAGGGGTGAGGAGGGAGGAGAGAGGGGAGAGGAGAAAGGAGAGAAAAGAGTGACGTGGGACAGAAGAAAAATAAAAGGACAAACTTCTTGTTTCTTCCTTCATGTTGTAAATCAAAAGAAAGTGCACTTGGTCTGGTCAGGTACGGTAGCCCGCTGGTGATTAGGCACTCTTATGTCAGCTATAGGCCTCCTGGAACCCATGCAGAACTAACAATATCTCTTGATCTCCCAGGGCCAATTAGCCA
>NC_140276.1:17655457-17720457 GCF_964030765.1 Micromesistius poutassou | reverse complement strand
TAATCCAAAAGTAGCCTTCTTTAAATAGTATAGCCATTACTTTTCCCTCCAAGAAATGATTGGAACGAGTGTAATGGTGAAATGCACATTATGCCCTGGACAAAAGTGCGTCTCCACATTGGTGTCAAGTATTTCAAACATCTGATCTTTCAACGTTGCATGCTTCCATGCATTCCATGCTTGCGTGCATGAACATGAACATGAACATGAACATAAACATGCACATACATGTATTTTGAGTTCCGTTTAAGAGGGCTGGAGATGGGGTCCAAATTATTTGACACATTTGAGCATTTAAAAATGTACTTGAAAGTATCGCAATAGTTACTTCCCACAGTAATATATATATAATATATAATAATATAATCAGAACTGAGCATAACAGTTAACAATGGCACTTCATATGATCTGCTAACTGTAAGTAAAATGTATTATCATTATCTATGTTGATTTGTTGGTTACTATGAACAAATTAATTTCCTCATACAAATGGAAAATAGCCCACATGTCTTTATTTTTTGTGTTGGAATGAAATTATATAATGAAACTTAGAATTTAATGTACATTGTAAAATTCAAGACAGCTAGGTTTGATATGCTTCTTCTTTTGTGTCTTTTCTTGGTGGCATCAATTTGAAAGTTGGACCAAAGCCAATGTAATTCAAATACAGACAAGCCAAATAAAAGGCCTCAAGTTGGAAGTAAAATCTGGGCTGTGTTTTTTCTCTCAACGCTTCAATAGGTAGATCTTCAGGTCAGTGATCTTGGGCTTAAAAAGGTCGATGACCACTGCTTTACGACGTCGTTTTATTTAAATGTGTCGTTGCCGTAGTTGCTTCGCTCTTGTTGCTAGCGTTGTTATTATTTGTATCAAACTATTATTATTATTAGGGGGTTTATTGTCTGAACCAGGACAACTTCAGAGTGCATGCTTGGAGCAGTTTACCATCATGCCACTGAAACAGGGAGCATGCCTCCCCTCTCTCCGTCGCCCGGGCAGGTGGGGTGGGGGGGGGGAGGGTATGGGGGGGGGGGGTGTGGCTCTGGGGAGGGGGGAGAGAGGTTGACATGGCTGGGCCTTTGATCAGCACCAACGCCATCAGCTTTATGTCTCCTAGACTTCCAGTCTTGAAAGGGGACTCAGCAGGCTCCTGTTCTGTGTACATTAGCAATTTAGATCCAACATGAAGAGTACAATTCCGGCATTTGCATCTCAAAGGCCCAGTTTAATTGTATTTTATTTTTTCCTCCTATATAGAAGCCGAAAAAGAGTTTGATTTATTTTATTTGTATTGTACTTCCTTCTTGTTGTGGCCGGGTCGTGTGCGCTACGTTACTGTTGAGGGAGTAAAGGGGTTTACAGGAGAGGATCAGAAAGAGGCCCACATGACAGTTGCAGCAACGCAAAAGGGTTGGCACATACTTGGGTTTAATTTATTAAAATAAGTGTAAGCCACAACAATGGCATGAATAAAGAGAGAAAGGGATGGTAATATAATCCTCAAGTCAGCGCCACCGCCGCCACAACGCGATACGCATTAAGCACTGATTCTGGAGCCCCGTCTTTGTGGAGGTATATAACAAAGAAACTTTGACTCTGCATTCCCAACACGCACTACACAAAATGTAAACCTGACAGAGGGTAGGAGATGAATCATTGATTTGCATCGAGAAGGAGGAGATGAAGAAGAAGAAAAGCAAAGGCAAAACCAAAACACGTGTTTGAAGAGGAAAGAGACAAAATGGCAGAGAGGAAGATGTTTCTCTGAAGCATTTGTTTGTGTGCGACAGTCTGGCCGTCCCCCGCCTCTTAGTGGGTAGAAAATGTCTCTCATAAAAAAGAGAAGTTGTATTGATTGCTCTAAATGTTAATGTCCTTAGAGCAGGGGCATTGGATATTTCAGCATTAAACCACTGATAAAGCACCTAATATTGTAATGATATTTACCACCAGCTGCCTCTGCTCCCTCAGGGAGGGGGGGGGGGGGGGGGGTAATGTTTCCGGAGTTTTCTCCTCTATTGATCCCTGGAAGAGGTTTGGGTGGGAGGGTGGGAGGGAGGGGGGGAGAGTAGGCGGGGGGGCATCAACTGTAATGTTTTAATACAATTCTGCAGTTTCAAAATAACGAACCGAGTCAGATGTCAGAAATAATTTGAAAATATCTGTCAGAGCAACACAGGGATTTGATTCGTGCACCGCGGCAGCAGCACATGTAACCAGGCCGGCGACGTGAGGGCGACGCCGGCCCGCTCCACCACGCGCTGCTCGGGAAATCAAAGCCGCTCTCTGATGAAGTAATGCGGCGTTGATTTTTTATTTTTTAGTCAGAGCTTAAGACATGAATCACACCATAAAAGTGGCCATTTGTAAAGGGAGAAGTGTGTGTGTGTGTGTGTGTGTGTGTGTGTGTGTGTGTGTGTGTGTGTGGAGGGGTGGGGGCGGCAGGGGGTGGGGGGGGGGGGGGGGGGTGATGTGGAGGCTGGTCCCATAATTGCTTCGTTAAAACCAGTTGCTTTGTGTGTCCTGGAGTAATTAAGCAGTTGAATTTTACATTACACTAGTGAAAATTAACAAAGAGCACATCTGGCTGTCCCATAGGTTGAGTCATTAAAAAGCCCATTATTTTTCAAATTACTTTTTCAATCTTTCAAACCCCCCCCCTCCTCCTCCCTCCTAATCCGGAGGTATTTCCCAGCAGACGACCCCCACTTCCTCTTTCTGAATGACTCCTTCAGGAAAGTTAGACGCTGAGCGGCTTGTCGGCGTCCCGCCGCGGCCCGCGGGGCGCGGGCGGCCCACCGTCTCCTGGACGGACGGACGTCCCCGCTCCGCGTCCTCGCCAAATCCTTAGAAATGTTTTCTGTCTTGGTTCCTTGCAATCCGTCTGAGAGAGTCCCCCCGCCCTTACACACAACCACACACACACACACACACACACACCCACACACACACAGACACACACAGACACACAGACACACACACACACACACACACAAACAAACACAGGGAAATCATAATTGCTTTTGTGAATATATCCACTCAGTGTGGAATACAAAGTGTCACGTTTGTGGAGATACTTCCAAGGTTCTTAGCGATGAATCACACTGCCGTGAAAGAAATTCATGCTTTTGCTTCTGCGGTATCAGTCATACTTGAGAAAGATTTGTTTCAGTAAACTTGACATTGCTTGTTTTTGACTCAATTGAGAAATACTGTCACATACAACGATTGTCTTTCCTTCATCCTTTTCTATTGCATAAGCTGAAGTCAACCACTGTTTGAGTTAAGAAAGTTGAGCATTTCTGACGAAGGCTGCCACTTGGAGATAAGATTCAATAATTACAAAAAATGAATTGAAGAAAGCATGTCGGGAAGTAAGACAGTGGAGGACGTTCTTAGCTTTTCAAACCGATGAACCGATGGTTCAATGCGAGGCCTGGCTTCCCTTGGGGTGTAACGTGTCTCGGGGCTCTTTGAAGTGCTGGCTGTTGAAGTGATCACCAGGCACAGAGCCTTCCTCCACAAGAGCCTGGAGAGCAGAATAAGTTAGTCCATGTGCTTGTGGAAAAGAACATGTTGTAGAATGGAGAAACTTCTGAAGCACTTCTGTCCATTAAAGCGTATATTCCTCTGTAGACAAGGTCAAGAGAGATCTGGGGTCAAAATAATTATATATTATTTTATTCTTCAACTGATTTGATTTTATAAACCCATCACAGGCTTTTTATATATTTCATTAAGACTCTCTCGCATAATTGCAGAAAAGTGTGCTTGATTATTAATGATCTGTGTAGATGTGTCAGGCAGGGTGTGGCGTTCACATGAACCCATGAGCAGCTTCTACTCCGTTCATCTCCCAGGTCAATAAAACGGACAATCTCAAGCGTACAGACGTCCTAAGAGGGACGTCATTTAGCATTGACCAATTCAATTTCCTGTGGCACAACCCCTCCCCCTCCCTCATCAACGAGAAGGAAACAAAAACAGAAACAAGAACAACAATCTGAAAAAGAATACATAATAAAAATAAAGGATGAAATATTTATGGACATCCAAAAAAAAAGAAGAAAAAAATAGTTTTTCAAAGTGCTGAAGATTGGCCAAATCTTTCATTGAGAGATTTGGTTTCAGAGGTGGAGATAACAGACGGCTTCGACCGGCCTGCCTCTCGACGATAAATCTTTATCATTTTAGGTGATGGACTGACCTCTGTGTAAGCCCAGAGAGGGGAGGGGCGGGGGGGTCGGAGCGGCAGGGGAGGGGGGAGAGCGGGTGCCCTCATTAATACAACTTGAAGATCCTCCCGGATCGTTCCGTCCACGTCTGTGATGCCTGTGACCTTTCCAGTAAAAAAAAAATAAAAATAAAAAGTAAAAAAAAATAAAACGATCAAACAAAACCATCCTTTGAGGTCGGAGAATGGGGAGATGAGTTTGAAAAGCAGGCTTGAATGATTCTGTTTGGTCCAAACAAACAAAAAAAAAAGACCAAAAGATTGGAGAGCAGAGGAAAACAGAGGCGGGGAAATAAATAAATAAAGAGGTCTGACAGGCTTCCTAGCATGTTCATCAGGAGCGGCCCGAGCCAGCGGCCGAGCGCTTGGGACCGTCTGGCAGAGGAGAACATTTTATTTATGACGGCCCTGGATGCCTTCGTCTTGCATGCACCCCATCCTTTGCTCACATTTCTTTGAATACAAATAAGGTAGACAATAAATCGTTTTTCGGAAGTTACATTATCATTTCCACTGTATTTTAACTGTATATTTAGATTTTGGTTCAACATAAGAAAACTAATCGGGTTTGGCTCATCACCATTTGGACTTTTTCACTTGATGTTTGCTAGAAATGTTGAATACATGGTGACTTTAATATGTGTACAGGGGTGCAATGGTACATGCATACATGAATGCTGAGAAATATGCCGTTGTTCACACTGCTATGACAGCTTTGTGAAAGTCGTCCATTACAGATTAAGTTCAGATGCATTATATTTCATATATGAATATATGAAACCAGAGGAACATATGGTGGAGTGGCCAGCGAGCCAACAGAGTAGAGACCTGAGGTGAAGATCACATGATCCTGTCATTTCTTGGGCAGGACGGTGGAGTGGCTGTACTGGTGTGCTCCCAGACCAGAGGCACTGGGTTTGATCCCCAGGAAGGGGATAAAGCATGTGACCTGCTCCTTAATGACATCGGTCTGCATTCATGATGCTTTGAATAAAGGTCTCCTCCGACCTAAAAAAAAGTAAGAAAGAAGAAAAAACACTTAGAAATACCCTATACCAGGGTTTCTCAACGGGGGCGGCAGGGCCCCCTGGGGGGCGTTCGTAGAACCTAGTGGGGCGCTGGGAACGAACACGGGGGCGTCACAACTTTGCTCGTGTAGTGGTCATTATTTAGAACTTTAAACTTTCATGGTTTTCAAATATTTTCAGTGCAAAAATAGGATAACTGAAATAAAAAGCCTATCTTCATATGGGTTTCTAACCCCTCTATCGTCTCATCTACTTTTTACTTTATGCTCAGTACCATCATGATCGCCATAGTAACGCCGATAAACAAACCCACCTCATCGCAGTAGCGTGGTGCTTTCCGAAACTATTTCGCCCTCCCCTGACTTCCACTGGTTGGTTTGACGTCTATATTAAGTCCAAATGCCATTACAAAGACCAATATATTGTCGAGGCTATATAGGTTCAATTAATTCACAACTAACTTGCATACAGTCACCTTTGAAGTCAATCTGCGACTCAATGAGCAGGGATATCTGAATACTGCCCAATCTTTTCCCATTCGTTGGTATGTATACTACTACACCTGTGTACCAGCGTGTACTACTACACCTGTGTACCAGCGTGTACTAGTACACCTGTGTACCAGCACCGAGGCTCAGCACGCCCGCCCTTTATTTAGAAATAGATCTGACTTTTTGCAGAAACGAGGCGGAGTAGCATATGTTCAGAACAAGAGAACCGTTTGTAGCAGCCGCAAACCATCTTTAAATATAATTGTGCTGATTTGTGTTTGTCTGAAACAAAAAGCTACTTAGCATTTTATCTGAGTGAGTGTGTGCGTGTCTGCATGAGTGTGTGTTTGTGATGACAAATCAGCTCATTATTTTGCTAAAAAAAAAACTGTGCCCAGGACAGTTTCATTAAATCTGCCTCAGAAATCAGAGGGAGACTGTAAATGTTCTCTTGAAAGCTGAATTCACATCCTTCCAATTTTTCAGCTGTTGAAAAGGATTTTATTATGATGTACAATTAAAACACTGTTCCATAGGCGCAAGCAAACCAACAGACAGACAGACAGACCAACCAGCTCACTCCCTGAGTTCTGGTGCTGGCTCTCCGGAATGGTCTACTGTACAGTGACATGACTTTTATAATTTCCTTCAGGAAAAATAGCTTTGGTGTCACAATTAAAGCTACCGGCTCTAATTATAGTGTGATTCATGGGATGGTAATTGCTACCCTTTTGCAGAACACATTATCTCAGCCCAAAATGAATCGCATTGCATGACAAACGACTATTGTAATAATCTGTTCAGTACGGCGTCTGAATGGGGCTAAACAGGCCGGAATAGGTCACAGTGAAGCACAATGTCTCGCTGTCTCGCTGCTGTGGATCTCTCATTTCACATCTCTGTCAAATCATTCTCAATAGTTTGATTGAATAAATCAATTTTGCACTGTGCCTCAAACCAAAATGGAGAACAATTCCATGAACATTTCTAACAAGTCTGTCAAGAGTGATTCCTTTAAGGGAGTTTCATTAGAAGATACATTAATAATGTTTCTAACTATGTATTAGGACTAGGCCACCAATGTTTTCTATGATTTCATCTCTATACTTACAACAAAAACAACAAGATCCACATTTGATGTTGGCTAGCATAATTCCTCCTTCTTTTATTCCCGGGATCGACAGCTGTGCGGTTCATCATTAGCCATTTCTCCAAGTAACAAACAAAACCTTTTCACTGTGTGTGTGTGTGTGTGTGTGTGTGTGTGTGTGTGTGTGTGTGTGTGTGTGGAGGGGTGGGGAGAGAGAGAAGAAAATATGAGAAAGAAAATCAAATCTTAAAGCGGTTAAAGCAATGAAGATGGCCCTTAGACAATTGCTAAATTGTAGTTTACTGTGTTTATCCCATTAACACAGTCAGTGTAATTTGTTAAATATAGTGCAAAAACTGATTAAACAATTAAGGCTGCTTTTTCCTGCATGACTTCTGGTTGGTACTAAGACACACAACCGCTCTGTGGGGAACAGTGAATACTTCCTTTTGGAGCTATTGTACTTCAACGGCAACTCAGGGTAGTCCTTGTTTTACCAACGCCTCTGATGAACTGAATGTTTAAATTAAAAATTTCTGTGTTTGTTAGGGGCCCTTTATAATGGAATATTATGGTACGTACAAATGAAAAAATGAAGTGGAGATTACCAAAAGAATTTCTTGCAGGCGTCACTGAATGAAAATATATTGTCCAAATGTTAAATGTAAGAATGTGTATATTATTTAGATCATGCATGAGGGATTTTTCCTGATAAATTAACAAAGTGAGAACAAGAATAGCTTTCTTTAAAACACTTTTTGCCAGCATTCTTCAAATTTGGAGAATATTGCATATTTTCAAAGCCAAGAAATGTATGAAATGTCAGGTTCAATCGAAACCTGTATGTATTATATCTCAGTTTTGCATTTGGTTCAGCTGTTCATCAGAGTGAGACTGATTCCCCCCGTCTCCCGTAAACTGATGGCTTGCTTAGCAAACAATGACATTTACACTCAAACTTCTCAAACTCAAGCACATTTTCCTTCCATTTATGGAGACAGCTTTATTCATTTATTCCGCATCACATCCCTCTGTATTATTTATTTGTCAACAAATCAGCCTCTCAGTGGTGCCATGGTAACACGCGCGCGGCCGCCGACAAACACGGCTATATAGGCGCAGCGGGGAGAGGATGGAGAGACAGACGGTTAAGGAAGAGGAGGTCAGATCCCCGCAGTCATTAGCGCCTCGTGTGATTCATCGTGACGGGCGGCAGACAGGTGAACTACTTCTACACAAACCTGAAAAAATAAACTAAAGAAAAGAAGAAGAGGGAGGAGATGAATCCCTGAAGCACATGCTCTACCCGCAAGAGAGGAAGGACAGCCAAGTGTGTTTAGGTTAAGTGGTTGACCTAATCCATCTCAATTAAAGATTTTAAGGTGCCTGTCCCCCCTGTGTGTGCAGGTGTGTGTGTGTGTGTGTGTGTGTGTGTGTGTGTGTGTGTGTGTGTGTGTGTGTGTGTGTGTGTGTGTGTAAATTGAAATCAGCCACAGATGGTTACTCCAGTGGGGTTGCTCTAAATAATTGGTAGGTAGATATATCACTAGAAAGAGTGTGTGTGTGTGTGTGTGTGTGTGTGTGTGTGTGTGTGTGTGTGTGTGTGTGTGTGTGTGTGTGTGCGGGAGGGGGATGTGTCTGAAAAGCGCATCGAAGTTGTGTAAAAAGATATAGAACATAAAAATGTCAACTCAATTTTGGGGTTATTTGGTAAATGTTGTTGACTAGCAAACACTGAGCCTGAAGATGGAAAACGTAAGTGGTGGGACCCAGAATATAAAGATAACACTTCGATAGATAAAGTAATTCTGCTTAAAATACCGCAGCAGCATAAAAGTTAAAAACAGCCTCACAGAAGCACAAGTGAGACACAGACTTGTAGTAAGCCATCCTCAGAGGGTCCTGAACACAACACTGGAGGGGCTCTGGACAAATTATTGCCGTTGACGACAACAAAATTACCATGCAAACAACCGACTGCAGCATTACAGTAACTTTAGTTTCACGGTGTCGTCAACTCGTTGCCTTCGGGACCGACAGCCCCAGCCGTTGTCTTTAAAGCAACACCCGGTTGGCTGCAGCATGTCATGTAACGATGATTTAATTACACACCGAGCCGTGACATTTCGGTGTACAGAAGATATCTTTATCACATCTTGACACGTAGCAGATGTAGCATCAGGCTTTTGATCCTATTCATGTGTCAAAGACGCCGACAATAAGCAAGTCAATGACAAGTCTTCCAAAGCAACTGAAATGCTATTAGTATAAGGGGTGTCACATTCAATTAATTCATTTAAATTAACACTTTTTGTGTGTGGTGAAGCGATTAGCTGTCATTTAGCAACATCTGCCACCCATTTCTTTCGTTCTACTTTGAATGTGTCATCATCTTTTTTTTTATCTTTTAAGATTCTGTATGGATTATGATTGCCTGCTTGAATTCCTTTATGCTATTTTAGTTGCTAATCATATTTGTCACACGGAGACTATAAGAATCCATCTCGTCGCTTGGAACGTGCTAATGGAAGCGTTGTACAATACTGTGTTGGAAGATGTTATTGTGTGTTGGGGGTTATGTTAATAGACAGATTTGAACAGACACGCGTATGAGAAGAATGTATATATGTAAAGTATCAAATATTACGGTGATGGATGAAGTCTAGCATCAATCTAGGCCTATTAAAAGTCAACTCTTTTGTTGTTTTATATACTGTTTTATTCACTATTTTCATCTGTTAGCATGTGTCTGCTGCTACCATAAGGTATCGCTGCCCCAACTGATCAATGAGCTGTTGTCTAAGTTAGTTAACATAACTTAGTTAAACTACACTTATTGATCCCTGAAGTGTGGGAGGGGGGATTCCTTCTTCTGCATTTGACCCAATTACTCGCTCAGCATCGGACGTGGGCCCAGCCCGCCCCCCAGGGCCCTCACCCGGGGGCCACCGCCTCACCCAGGGGCCCCATCCAGGCCCGGCCCAACCCTGAAGCCCGGTGCTTTGGAGTATAAGTCATACGGTGGACATGGGCAGAGCGAGACCACTCCCCAGGAATAAGCCCATCAGCATTGGTTTTAATCCCTGGTTCCTGCGGCAGTGAGCCATCAATACTCGCCCCTGGGCAGCCATGGCTATCTCAGCTCCATCATTATCTTTTTTTCCGGTCACTGGTGCACTTGGACTTTAATAGATTTTTCTTGTTGCTCTTGTTTGTTTGAATTCGTTGCAGGTGTGGATGAGCATATTTATAACCTGCAGGAGAGGAATGCTTGCTCTGGATTGTTCATCCTCGCACTTCTTCCTCTGTTTAATCTTTCAAATGCATCACCTGTAATATTTATATTGATATAATATGAATATTTATATGTTGAAAGCACTTAGAGTCAATACTAGCATCAGGCTAGGCTCCTGCCCTGAATACTGGATATCTTACAACCAAACCTCTCACTGACCCCATGTCATGAGCCGAAGTCCCCAAACTGCAGAGCCCAGTCCATATAAAAGAACCTTTACAACCTGAAGCCACAGCTGACGGCTGACAGGTGTCCGGGAGATCGTAACCGTTCACCAGACACCGCAATCACGCTAATGCCCCGAGCTATTGATCGCGCGCAGTTAACAGAAATGAAGTGATTAACGACAGCCGGGGTCAGAGTTCGCCCTCTGTTCCCACAGTAAAACACACGTGTTACGTAGCGCACACACGTGTAACGGACACACGCGTGGACCCGTGACTACGACACACGTATCCACACGGAGGCCTGCAGGGACAGAAGTGGACGTTTAAACGTCCCCCGCTCCAGAACCGTTGTCCACCTCAATCACGGATGTTGACTCCGCCTATGGAATAGATTTCCCGCGGTGCGACGGCCCTTCCAGGCTGTAAACAGGAAGGGCTGCAGCCATGTTGACATGGAGCAGAATCACGGCCGCTTGTCTGCATTATCATCGCAGGACGGCGGATTAGGGGGGGAAGGGGGGGGGGGGTGGATGTCTGGGGGGGGATATGTGCCGCATCATTTCTGAAAATCATTGTTAACCTCATTTTGTCATTAGCGCAGAGGCACTCTCCTGTCCACACCAGACAGTGGGGAAGATACTTGTGTAATCAAAGGCTTTGTTGTGGGGGCCGGCGATGCTGCGCACACACACACATACCCCCCACCCCTCCCACCCACCCACCCACCCCTCTGCAAACACAGATCGAAGGTAGCAAGGGGGTCAGCGATTCGATTCCCTCCGGGAGAAGATTTAAAAGACTTAAAAGTCGGCTCTGGTTGTTGCTGTTGTGACATCAAAGACACAACAGCTCACAGGAAACATCAGTCGGCTCCAGCCGCACAAGAGGAGCCTCTTTCTGGGGGGAAATAAAAATATAATAAGGCAGATAGCAATGTTGACGTCCTGACTGTATTTCACACGTAGCACACAGCTATCACATCAAGAAGGAAAACACAGTAAAAGGCCAGACTGGTGTCTGTTGTTGTTGGACGGTTGTCAGTGGGGCTAATACCTTGTTGACAATGCAGAGGCACAGAAGCAATTGAACTCTCTGGCAGGTAACATATTGATTGCATAAAGAGAAAAATATTAATTGCGGTCAAGTTTGTCCAATTATAATCGTCTCTCTTGAGCAAATACACATAGTGTGCATGTATGACCTGACAATTGACCATCCTTGAGAATGCAAGAACACAAATCTGATTTGAATCACTGACAACAAAGTGTTTTTAACTTCCATTGCCTGATATTAGTCTTTTATATACTGCCAAGCCTGTAATAGATTGTGTGCGTTTGTTCAACACATTCTCACTCTCACTGAGTTCGTCCAAAATCGATGCCAGGGGTTTCGGCGTCAACTGCTGACGCTAAAGGGTGTCCTTGTGCGTCTTCATTCGACGCGGGGGGTTTGTAATCCCTCCACGGCGATATCTGACGCCCAGGGAAAGCGCTCCCGCAATTCTTTTTTTCGTAGGATGGTAGGGTCAAGTAGGGTTAGGGTTAGGGTAGTAGTGGTTAGGGTTAGGGTAGTAGTGGTTAGGGTTAGGGTAGTAGTGGTTAGGGTTAGGGTTAGGGTAAGGGTAAGGTCTTATCACTGTTGGCCATGGAGGGATTACATTGTAATGAGTTGAAAAACCCCTGCGTCTAATGCGTCAGCAGTTAACGCCAAAAGCCCCTGACCAAGCGTCGGCTTTTGACAAATTCGGATTGAGACTGCGTTGGTTTGCTTGGTCTTTTAAGGAATGCACGTACTATGACCTTAATAAATATATTCACCGAATGAGATTTGTTTGTCCACAGACTTGTTGACATGCAGTTCAACAATCCAAGCAAAGCGTGGCAATTTGCTGTTCAACTGTTCGAAAATGTGACCCATTCCCTTAATGTAGAGTTGGATTTCTTTTCCCTCTTATAACTTTTCTTCATTCTCGCTTTCTACACTCATTCTCACTTTCTAAATGTATTTGTATGGAATGTCATTTAAGGTTCAATACATTGACAAGCATCTCTGCTGTATTGGCTTCATTGACAATCAATAAATGGTCATTGAAGCAAGAAAGTACATGCTAGTGTAAGCAAGCCTTCAAACCGTGAGGTTTCAAAGAGACACTGACTTTCCCCACTATTGCATGGAATAAACCTGCACTATGTAACTATGTATTCACACTATGTATTCACACTATGTATTCTCACTATGTTTTCACACTATGTATTCTCACTATGTATTCTCACTATGTATTCACACTATGTATTCTCACTATGTATTCACACTATGTATTCACACTATGTATTCTCACTATGTATTCACACTATGTATTCTCACTATGTATTCACACTAGGATACGAGAGCTGTGGGCAGTGAAGGTTTTGTTCCTTGAAACCTTTAAAGAAGGTGACTGCAAGTGATGGTTTCAGAGGAATAGTCTAAACGAGTCCACACAACCTTCCCAAGTGGACTCACAATTATTGTTATGCTTGTCTCAATTCTCAATGACACATTCTGAATTACATATATGTATATATATATATAAATAATGTGTATATTATTTTCTCATTCCCTCCATTGTTGCTCTCTCTCTGAGCTAAATGTTATCTTAAATAAGTGTTAACAACTGAAGAACAAGATGTTTGCACAATCCCAGAGAGGTGCATCTGATGGAGGCGGCGTTATCTCCATGCAGGAGATCTGTCTTCCAACTCAGCGATCCAGCTGACAGAGCGTCGCACACGACTGCAACACTTTAGTGGCAGTGATTCAGAGAGAGTGGCCCACTACCTCCTTTACTGTATAGCGCCGGTGCTGAATGATCCCAGAAACAAGGAGGCCTTAATGGACATCCATAAGAGACCATATTGGTATTGGATGAATACGTTTTACTTTAATATCCGCACCGAGTTTTAATATGAATCCCTCCCCACACTTAACGTTTATGGGACAACATAATAACCAGCAGCAGTTTCCTGTCTCTTCCTGTCTCCTAGTTTTCCTTCTGTGATGTGAGCCAAGGCTTTACACCAACAATCATTCCACTATCCAACGCTGGCAGTGAGGATCCAGAGCTCCTCTTCATCCCACTTACAGAGAACATGCCATTGTGTTTTCAGAACTGTGACTCATGTGATACAGCATCGTTTGCACAACCGCACACTTTATATTGTACAGCATATATTTAACACAGTAGTCTGGTAAGAAGGCCTTCTTTTTATATAGCTCCCAAGTTTCCAGAAGAAATATATTAGAATAAATGGTCTTCGGCAAACTTCTGTCCCCAGGAGTGTGCTGGAATTGACATTTTATTTGGTTAAGATGGCATTGATCTCTTGTTACAACGGCAGATGCAGACGTTATTAATGAAGACATGTGTCACAGGTAATTAGGGGACTAATTTGGTAATGGTAGACTAGCCCAGCTATCGGATTCTTCCTATCGAACCGATATGTTTGAGCAGACATGGAGCTAATTATGTGTGCGGAGACGGGGAGCTATTCTGTTAACAGTCTCAGATCACAGGGCCCACACCACGCGCTGGGCCCATAAACATCAGCCATAATGATCGCCGCCATGATTCACCGCCAGTGGAAAGGCTAGATCACTGTGAGAGGCAGGGCGGCAATGTTTGTGGTTTCTATTTTTTATTGCTCTTGTTAGTGAAGGATGGAATCAGCTGTTCAGGAAAACAGAAAGAAAACGGTATGATTCAGGTTCTGCAATGTGATTCCTCACCGAATGGTGTGTGTGTGTTGAACCACAATACGTGTGGGTCATCCGTTCGCAACAGTTTTTTAAATGTTGAAAGAATGCCATGTTTGCCCACCCACAATGGATTATCATCAAAAGTTATTTAAAATAAACCAACAATTTAATTTCATTATTTGGAGTATTGTATTTAAGCGAGACTGCTTGTCCACTCTTTGTCAGTTGGTTCCATCTGTGTTTCGCTGATGGCAGTGCGCAGTGAATCAACCAAACGCATGAAGCACTGCGTTATTCTTATTGGCTTCACGGCAGGCTGTGATTACACCCATTATATAAAGTATAAGAGCCCCAGATTATGATGAGCACCCACACCTCTTTGTGTAGAGAGTGTTGTCCAGCAACAACATAGTGTCTTGTTTTTCATTTTTCTTGTTCCCTAACCTTAACGCATGAGATTTCATCACAACATAAGAAAAGAAAAATCAAACGAATAGAAGATGAGCGCAGTGGACTCACACAACAAACCCGCCCTGCCTCTTGTGCGAAGACTCAACATTGTTTGTGTCTGTGTACATATCACACATCGCACATCAACACACCAGAGACGCCTTTTAAAAGCCAGCCTGGATGAAGGGGGCCCCAACGCACGGTGACATTGTCCTGCCCAGCGTGGTTTGGGGAGGATTCAAAGCTAGACTTGAAGATAACGCTTTGACCTGAAAGGAAGCCGTCTCTCTGTCAGGCGTAGATCATCGTGGTCTCCCAGTCCGCTCATTTCGCCCTCCTGAGCGATGAGCTGTCCGGTCTCCTCCGACACATTCCAGTTCAGGTGTTGTGTTTGCACGGTACTGCAGTAAGTACTGGACTCATATCAGGGGTGAAGCGGTGGGGGGGGTTGTATTGAACTGTACGGTAGGTGGTCCACATTGCACGGACCTGTACTCACTGGAACCAGACCATACATGAATCAATTAGTAGAGCTCAAAATAAATTAATACTTTATTTATCAAATGAATAATGTGAAGACATAAACCAAAGGTGTGAATACCAGAATTAATATACGCTGTATTCTGTTTGTTGCTGATCGGGGAACTCCTTTGTTGAAGTTGAATTATTTTATATTCACACTGCTGTTGTTCATGTTTCCATATGCTGCTGGATGCCAGGCTGTTGATGTTGTTTGCGATTATAATAGTACACAGGAAAGCGTAATACTAATGAAAAATGCTCTGCCATTTATTTTGTAGATGTATCGAAACCGTACCGAATTGTGACAACACCACCCGTATTGTACGGAATCCTCAGGTTTTTTTCAGTTTCTACCTATATATCATTTTTATTTTTTTTATTTTTTATCTTTGGGGGGTATTTCATTATGGTCCAAACTGACAGTTTGCGTTTTTGATGCTTCACCTTGGAAATCTCTGGTCGTGCACGACAGACCAAGATGATGAAGCAAACAGACGAACACACATGTGAATGCTGGACAGCGATTGAAACGCAGCCAGATGGATGCAGCTTCAGACAGTGGACCACTGGGTCCAAGTCCTCCTCTGGCAAATCAAACCTATTAAATACAATGATGAGAGTGACATCCATTATCCTCTCCCACACATTTACATTCTCATGGAACACACGATGAGCATCGGCTTTTCATGTCGCCCCCCCCAAACCCTTTCAGTCAAGTGCAATGGCTCCACTGATCTGCCTAATTAACATATTAATAGTCTGCGCCCTCTTTCTCACAATAACTAGTCGGTTCAAGGATGAGCATCAGCCTACACACGTGTGTGTCTGTAACATGTGTTCGTCTGTCTGACTTGTGTATGTGTGTTTGTCTGTGTGTGTGTGTGTGTGTGTGTGTGTGTCTGACTGTATTAGTTCACTTATATTTGTGTGTGTGTGTGTGTGTGTTTTTGTTAACCTAACTTTGTCTTACCCCCAAATCTATGTCTATGTATGTTTGTATTATTTTATGTTTGTGCGTGCGTGCATTTATCTGTTTCTACATGCTTCTGTCCGTGTATGTGTGTGTTCTCATCTAAAGATAACACTTGACTAATCTGTGTGTGTGTGTGTGTGTGTGTGTGTGTTTTCATGTAGTGTGTATAAGTGCACGTGTATGTGTGTGTGTGTGTGTGTGTGTGTGTTACACCCGTGGCGTGCTCGCAAGGGGCCGTGTAATCAGAGGCGCTTTGGAACTTTACAAGAAGTCATTAACAGTCAAGACTATTGTGCGAGGCGGCGTGATTTCAAAGGTGCTCCACAACAGCTTGTGCCGAGAGGGCTGATTGGACCAGAGCACTTGAAAGGGAGGGAGAGAGACGTCAGGTTCGCAGCATCCTGTTGCGGCCCATCTGCCTCCCCTCTCGCTCTCTCTCTCTCTCTCTCTCTCTCTCTCTTGTTCCCTCTCAGTGCAGTGTGGGTCCTAGTCTCTCTCCCTCTCTCTCCCTCTGGTCCCTCCTTTCTGAGGACCAAGGGGTTCTGAACATCAAAGCGCGGCGCGTGCTACCTCTGAGACACAAACAATTAGTCAGGGCTCCGCTGAGAGGTGGCGCAAGGGAGGAACCACGATGGGGCACAGCACCCCAGGAAAATACAACACACACACACACACATATATATGGACGTATATAAAGGAGGAATAAATCATTCATAGTCTGGGGTCCTGCCAACGCCAGGAAACTTCACGAAGGGCTTCAACTTTTATGTTTTATGTCATGTGTGGCGCGGCCGTTATATAAACCGCTCCACTGTTTTCAACGACGGTGAAAACAATGGAGCCGGTGAACCGCAGTGCACCGAGTTCCGCACTCCGCTCACCGTTGGGTCTGTGTGCAGAGACACCCTTAATACGCGTCCCTCCCATGTTTGCATATGATTTATTCCACTTAGCTGAGCTAATGGCCTTTGTCTCTGCGGCGGCCCCCGACGCGCGGCGCCGTAAGACGGGGGCCCAGGTGAGCGGGGGGGGGGTGCGGAGTCTCCAGGTGCAGCGAGTACATTCTCATTAAGAGCGGTGTCTGCGGCGCGCGAGGCCGGAGCAGGCCTCCAGGGGCCTCCAGGGGCCCGCTTCCTCATATAGAATACCCTTGAGTTGTTTTGGTGCCTGGCGTGGCTCCGGAGAGCGGCTGCTTTGGTTAGCTTGTTAGCAGACAACAGGCCTCAGCCCACGACGGCACCACCACTCTCTTTGTTTTTCTTTGTTGTGTTATTAAAAATGCAACCTTTGGTTTGGTCCCGCTGTTAATTAATAATACATTTGTCATCTGTGACTGACCCCTGCTAAAAGGTTGTGTGGAATTAGGTCAATATCACAGAGTCCTCCGTATTGAGGTCGGAAAAAACCCAAGGAGAAACAAAAGGAAGTGTGTGTTTTTGTGTATGTGCGTGTGTATGCGGTGTGTATCTGTGTGTATGTGTGTGAGTGTGTGTGCGTGTGTATGTGTGAGTGTATGTGTGCGTGTATGTGTGCGTGTATGTGCGTGTGTATGTGCAGGTGTATGTTTGTGTGTGTTTGGGTGTGTATGTTCATGTGTATGTGCGTGTGTATGTGTGCACGTATGTGCGCGTGTAGGTGTGTGTGTATGTGCTGGGGGATACTTATACAACTCTGAATTGTTTCTCAACAATCCCCCAACCTCCATTAATGAGGTTAAAGGAGGCTTCTAGATTTACCAAACAATAACAATAACAAATCCCTTACTACTCAGTAATAAGCATTAAGCAGCATAAGCAAGCACATCCCAAAACATGGTTTATATATGTTATGCAATATATGCTGGAACATCATGTAAGAGAAGCTGCTGTTCTTGTAAATGTGTAGTTAAAAACAGATCTGGCATTCACCTGATTGCTCTGAACTTCACCGTAGCGACAGAGAGGGAGACGCAGAAAGAGAAGATTGGTATACATAATTACTTAGCCAGGAAATTAGGAAAACATATTAAATAGACCCTGAATAATTAAATTCAATTATCAGTCCAAGAAAGGAAAGAAAAGTAATAATAGAGTGGAGAGTAATAATTGTGACATTCTTAACATTAAATCGTCGCACATTTCCCTTGCATGGTAATAGTCCTTTCACATTTACATCTGTGTGTGACAATAAGGTACATGGGGCTGACTGGTGAAAACCTGTATTAGTAAATACATTCGTTAACGTAGCAAATCCTCCCCACACAGCATAGTGCAATTAAATCTTACCACCAGTGAAGAAAAAAAGACAGCAGCCAACACAACAACTAGTGTTGGCTCCATCCAATTCACATGCAAATGCACAAATCACAAATACTTATTATATTGTAGCCCTTAATGACATTCGGCCACGGAAAATAATTGCAATTACTTTCTTTTTTTTTTCTGAAGCATTGTTTGTGCCTTGACCTCAAGTGGGTGTAGCTCTGCTTGTCTTCATGGAGGCCAGTGTAAAACACCATTCATTTGCTGTTCCAATTAAACACTGTTCACTTCCAGCGTGTACAATCCCATTAGTGCATTCCCCTTGAAGACACGGAGACGGGCAGCGCTGGTCGTGGGTGGCAGGCAGCCATTATTCTCCTGACATCTGGTGAAGCTGTAGCTGGAGGAGCCTTGTTTGTTGCCTTTCCTACTTAGTATTTTTCCGTATCTCATCTCAGGCAAAACTTTTTGAACGGGGGAGGGGGAGGGGGAGGGTCGAGTGTTTTTTTTAATATATTTTTTATAGGTTCCGGCTCTAACTAAGTATGAAGTGGGAGAACATTTTTCCAAGGTTATTGCTCTGAATCCTTTCAATTCAGCGTTCAGGCGAGAGAGAGACATAGAGAGAGAGAGAGAGCGAGAGAGAGAGAAAGCGTGAGCAAGAGAGAGAGAGAGTGAGAGTGAGAGAGAGAGAGCGAGAGAGAGAGAAAGC
Source organism: Micromesistius poutassou (assembly GCF_964030765.1). Classification (NCBI taxonomy): domain Eukaryota; kingdom Metazoa; phylum Chordata; class Actinopteri; order Gadiformes; family Gadidae; genus Micromesistius; species Micromesistius poutassou. Next base: position 17,701,520 of record NC_140276.1, on the reverse strand, counting down.
GAGAGCGAGAGCGATGCGCCGGGCGATGGCGATGCGCCGCAGCCCTCTGGGCGGTGCGAGTGATGCCGAGGAGCCGTATCAGTCCCTGGAATGGATGCCAGGGATGACCAGCGGGGTCACATCAAAGAGAGAGAGGGGCGGGCAACACTAAGAGGGATGGGGGGGGGTGGTGGCGGCTGCTGCTGGTGGCTGGATGGGTGAGAGCGGCCGGGGGGCAGGGGGGGGGGGGGGGGGTCAGGGACACTGGCCGAGGGATTTAGTCATTTCAGGGCTTATGTGAAGCACCATGGAGAGCAGCCATAAAAGCACAATGTCACAGAGTGACCCGTGGTTGAGCCGGATTCTACGGTGTGTGAGTGTGTGTGTGTGTGTTTTTCTCGGTGTTTTTGTGTGTATGTGTGTTTGTGTGGGTTGTTGGGTGTGTGTGTGTGTTTGTGTGGGTGGGTGGTTGTGTGTGTGTGTGTGTGTGTGCGCTCTACACTACAGGCATACTGGAGAGACTTTCACACCGGTTTATTCGACACAAGTAAGTTCACAGGAAATAATAAACAGGAAACGGTGCCACATGCTCACACACTGCGGTGTGTGCACACGTGTGCAGTGTCATACGTCCTCCTCACTCACTTGCCCGCAGTGTCCTAGGCTCGATGTATCCTTTGACGCAAACACAGACACCAATCTGAACGCAGGCCATAAAAGAAGGCTACGCGTGCAAAAGAAACCAATAATCATTTCAAATGGCAACGGTAATTCTATGAAATGTCATTCATTTTTTTTCACCCCAGTCCAGTAAATTTGAAATCAGCTCCCTTCCTTTGTCTCTTTCTTTTTTTTTGCGCTGCTTTAATGTGGCAACCCACAGCAGCCGTATATCCTCGACTTACGTGACATTTACTGGGAGAAACGACACTCGTAGGAGGCGTTCAGATCCGTCTCGTTCGCGTGCGTCGCCCCAAACATCCATGGGGACCCCCGGCCCAGCTTTTAGGGGTGATAAACGTCAAGCGATGATGTTTCAATGTCACCAAGAAACCCCCCCCCCACCCTTTATTTTTAGTCTTTGTTGGTTTGCTTTTGCCAGGCTCAGAGGAACAACGTGGGATGGGGGGGGGAGCCTTTAGAGGGACATTCCGACACAATGCATAAAAAATTATAATAAACATGAAAAAAATACAGATTGTGGCATAAACGGTTTAAATCTCCCTTTGGGGTTGGCAAACGCGCAGTCTCTAAACAGAAATGTCAGCGGTGACAGGAGGGCGATGCAGATAGCCCACTTCCACTCGCACTAAATGAGGAAGAATTAGAAAGGGGAACTATTAGCAGGCTAGGTAGCTAGCGGCTGATGTAATGCACTTGACTTGAACTCTGTGGAGATTTAGACTTGGTCAACACAATATCTAAAAAGAAATATCAACAGTGACAGGAGAGAGGCCTATACCACTACCGCTTCCCTCACTGAGGAAGGAAGAATTTCACTAGGCAACTATTAGCATGCAAGCTGGCTAGTAGTAGAGTTAATGTAGGCTAACGCATGCTCGCTAAATTACGGCTATGGCACAAACCGACATTTATAGAGATGAATCGATCGCTTCGTTGTCTTCGGTTGCCATGCTTCTGCCAATAAAGAGACCCAGAATGGAATTTCCCATAATCATTATTTTGTGAGGCAGAAAAGCGCAGGGAGAAGGGTTTAGGCAGAGCTCTGTGAAAAGAGGTTTCATAACCTGCCTTTTATAAAAGCATAGCACACGTAATGCTTACTAGACCATTACATGTGTAGTTCCCCATGCATTGCACACATAGATTTTAATAAGGGGAAAACCTCACCTAAAAATGGTTATCTTACCTATTCCTCTGCGAAGACTGCTTGGACGCAGTCTTTCCGAATCAATGCTTTCAAACTCTGCTCAATTGGTTCCAGCGTAATGACTCAAACTATCCTACAGTACAGTGTAGCCTGCTGAGGGCTGAACCAGGAGAGCTCCTTAGCAGCCTTATCTCAGTATGGTGGAGTCACAACGCCAGCCAACTCTTGTCAAAAGCCTTTCTTCCACCCACTGCTCCCCTCATCTGCACATCGGTCGCCCTAATCCGCAGTGACAGATAGATGGCTAATTTCATCGGAGCCCTTCACCGACGGGGCTAATTTGACTGGTTATGGAGCCCAGTGCTAGCCATCGCCCCGGCTCAGTGACGCTGCCCCCCAGTGCGTGCGTCCGTGGACCCCCATAGCACCGCTAACAACGCAGGATTTGGGAGGGGGCTGCGGTGATGTCATCTAAAAATAAGACTCTGCTATTTTTATCTCATGGCGTCTAATTTTCTGAGCTTAGTGGCCCCCACGTCTGTTTGCATCTTCTGAATAATGCAACAGCGACGCCCGAGTGTCACTCTTCCACTGTTTTGTTTCGCCGCCTACAGGAGTGAGACTGTAGGCAGCGCCGCCGAGTCAGCAGGCGCCCGTGATGCGTGTTTGGCGCGCGTCCAGCTGCATGCCAGCCATTCTACTCATCAAAGCATTTTTATTAGTGCCACTCTCTCTCTCTCACGGCGGCGAGCGTTCCTCTAACAGCAGTGAGAGCTTACGCACCGCCCTGTCTGGCAGCATTATGACGCTATTTTAAACTAAATAGTTATCGGCCTTGTTGTGCATCAGAAATAGACGTTAAACTTCCCGACAATACAGCCCAACACAAACAGGCCCGTGCAGAGCAGACAGGAGCGTGTGGCGGGCGGGCCTCTAATGAATAGGCCATTTCAATGACACAGGTCATAAATATTAAATGATACATTGCCCTTGCTTACCTTTGCCAGCCCAGAGCCTTTGTCGTGTATACTGTTGCTGTTTAGCGTTGTACTTATTGACTGGGCTGACAGTAGGGGACACGGGCAGAGTCTCGGCCTCCCTCCCCGCCTCACGCCATCAATCTGTCAGTCTGTCAGGGCTCTGTGTGGCGGCCATGACTGTTATGGTAATAGGGGTGGATGGCGGGATGAAATACAAAACATGAATGATGACTCTGGTTTCAGGAACTTAATTTTGCTAAACTGTTCATTCATCGTAGGGTATGATTAGCAAATGGTTGATTTCTTGATGATTTATTTGATTGTTATTGCAACTTTTCACAATTTGTGACCAATTATGAAAACAATACAGAAATACGACCAATCGTATTTCTTGCATTGGTGTTATTCAGAATTCATCCATCGTATTTCTTGCATTGGTGTTATTCAGAATTCATCCATTTACCAAAACAGTCAGATTCTTTAAAGGAATAACTATGTGGTTTGACACAAGCTTTGGAAATATAAGGAGAATAAAACAGACTGCATATGCTTGTCTTCACCCTTTCAACGATTTTGAAAGATGCAAACTTGCAGGTGTCAAAGAACAACAAAGACAGATGTGTTTCATTACAGAAATGTCATGGACGTTGACAAACAGCCGGGGGGGAAAATAATGTGTTCAGAGTTTTATTCCCCTTTTAGCAGGTCTAAAAGCTAAAGTTAACATGGACACGTCAAGTAAAAAACACTTTAAACTCTCAACTTTGCTTGAACATATAGAGGGATATTGCTTTGCCTCAAGACATTTAGAGTAGAGACGAGGCAAGCTAATGCGTATGAACAAGGGTAGGATCTGTGTTAGAATCTCTTTCCCTTTAGGGCCATAGCGACCGGGCACATCTAGCTACAGGCTAATAGAAGTCAGCCTTGCCTAAATATTCAATATTTCACATCCAATGACCATCAATTTGATATCTTTTTTGGAAGTTTATTTTCAGAAGTTTATTTCATTATACATATTGATGTCTGTGGATTTGTGAACATGTGCTGTGAAAACCCTCAACTTAAAATGCAATGTTTTTTGTATTCTTTATTTTTATATTATTTGTTTTAGCTGAAACTTTTGTCCAAAGCGACTTACAATAAGCTTATTCAACAATGAAGATATAACCCAAAAGGTTCAAGAATAATTAGTGTACATACAATTCAACAAATAAGCAAACTACTTTTGTGTGTTAGAAACAAGAGAATTCCTTAGTATTCTTCATTTTCCTTGAAATGAACGGGCCAAGGTGCAGTGGGGACTGTGTACCCGTCCGCCCGCAGTGGCAGATGGGTCCAGCTCTCATGTAGGGCTTCAGCTGTCCTCGTGTCAGTGGGGAGCTCCTTCCACCATTGTGGAGCAGGGACAGCAAACAATCAACATTTGGTTGGGCAGCAGATGGGGTCCCTCCGTAGTGAGGGAGTAGCAGGCCGTTTGGCAGCCACCCAGCGTGGTGGACGGGCTGGGGTGCACACTTAGACCATGTCCGGGATGTAGGAGCGGCTGGAGCCACAACAGCAACAACCTCTACCTGAGCATGGTGCGCATATACATACACCTGGGTGCACGTTGGATTAGGGGAGGGAAACCATCATGTTCAATACCTTTGATTTTTCATGGCCGGACAACAGATACTGCATCAGAAATTCATTCCCACATGGCTATGCACATATACATATATCATTGATTGGTGACCCAAATAAGGGGTTTGCAGATTTGAATCAATTGAGCACTGGGGGTGGGGGACAGACGAGAAGTCCCTTCACTTAGGTCATCTCAAGGTATCCCTGGACACCACTCAGGCAAGGCTAGACTGTCCAAAGCCCCTTTCTGACCGAGTGGGAGCAGCAGCAGCCGGCGGTTATATCATCACTGCCTCTAAATGATCACAGATGTTAACACGGATCACAACATAGGATGCAACGCAGTGAAAAGCAACACCCACTCGGCCAGGAAGCCTTGGATTATTATATAGCACCTGTTTTCTAAAGAAAAAGTCGTCATGCCTCCAAATGTTCTGGATCTCTCCATTGGCCTTGTTTGTGTAACAAAGGTGTGCTTCGCCAAGGTATGAAGCAAAAACTCTTCCCAGACTTTTTCATAAAACTTATAACTTAACTTAACAAATATATACAAATGAAGTAATCGGTCAACAACAAAAAGATTGCTGTTAAAATAAATGAATGTACTATCTATTTAGAATATCTTCATTTGCCGTGGGAACGACTCTCGTCTTATATCCTGCCGCTATACTGCCCTTGTGTTCCCTTAATGACCAATGACAGCACGTAGCTTTATGGTACCATACCGTATAAATGGCAATGTAAACACTCCTCCACAATTCTCATGGCTGGGAGGCCCCGGGTTGTAAAACGGTTGGATTGATCGAGCAACACTCAATTCCTCCCGCGCTGGAAGGGCAAACTCCCGTGGTGCTTCTGCATCAAACGTGCCTTCCTGGTGACTATAGCCGCCGGGAGATAAACTTTCCCCAGACAACGATGTCTCATCACTGGCAGCAGCTACGACACCCCCCCCTCCCCTCCCTTTATCCCTCTTTTACATCCTTTATCGCCAGAGCTCCAACATAGGGAAATTAACCGCACACCAAGGACTCTATTGCACCAAAAAACAAGAGAAAAGCCACCCAGAAAATGATATGGCCCGGGTAAGCATGCTAAGTCACTTTCACTGCCTCCCTCCCTCCCACACACACACACACACACACACACACACACACACACACACACACACACACACACACACACACACACACACACACACACACACACACACACACACACACATGCCCATGTACTGCACCACCTCACCACCGAACGTGTCCACCTGCCTCTGCGCTAACAACTGCAGCCTCCCCAGACCTGGCGCCCGGGGTTCTGCCCTAATGCATGCACGCCGGCCTATAAATTGCCGGCGTTGCGGGAAGGCAGTTACAAATAAAGGTGATTTAGCCCAAAGAGATGCTGAGGGATGGGGCTCATTAGTCCGAGTGGAGACCAAAGTCGAGGCTTTAACTGAGAGGGATCCTCGGCCATTAGCTCGCTGGCAGCCGCGGTATTGATAGCTTTTTAATAAGAAGCTACATTAATGGTTATCATGAGTGATTGGGTTTATGGTCATAAGGGGGAGGCGGGGGAGGGGGTGGGGGGGGGGGGGGGGGAACGGAAGTCTCCCAACGTGTTCACTTTGAGTTCAGCTCGGGCTCCGCAGCCCCCCCCACCCCCGGTGGGAGGCGCAGGCGTACATCTCTTCGCAGGGCAACCGGATCATAAAGAAGTGCTGTCAGCCGCGTGCCGACCGGCGCTGGCTCTGCATGGGGCCGCGGCCGGCCCTTCACAGAGGGGCTTTTTTTAGCATTAAATTGAGTGACAAGGAGGGGGTGGGCGGTGAGGGCTTGTCAGTGATGAAGAACGCCAAAGGGATGTCTCCTTTGTGTGCAAAAGTCTTCATTTCCTCCCATTAATCACTTGGACTAATTCTCTCTCCTTGTTCCATTTTTAACCCTACAGTGTCAGTGCCTCCAGTCCCTCTAATTGAAATATTAGCAGCCAGTTAAGTAAATGAAGACAATTTAATCAGTCCCCTCCTCGCACATAGCCTTTCCTACCCTCTTCTTCCATCCTCTTCCGTCCCGGTCCCTATGGGCAGATGAGATCTTTCTATTAAAGGGTGAGCCTGAACGATCAATTTAGAATGTCTTTTTATTTTTTTACCCGCTGACAATGAGGTGTGAAGAGAGCGTAAACTTGTTCCCATGTGAACTTTAGCCAGCAGATTCATACAGCGGTTCATGTCAACAACGTTCCTCTCTCTGTTCACACGGCTATGTTCCTCTATACAGTTCACACGGCTATGTTCAGCAGAAACACAGCTGTATATACAGCAGAAAGACAGCACACCAATGGTGTAGTCTACGGGGATGTACGCAGGCATGCGCTGTATATATCCGCTGTGAAATCTCCGGGATTTCAGAGTGTTGGTGAAAGCGAGCGCAGCGGAGGGAGGGCTGGCAGAGAAGTTGTCAATCTGGCAACGTATGTTGGCTATCAGTTATACGGCCCCCCCCCCCCCCGTTTGAACTGGGAGATCCGGCAGACTGGCAACTCCAGAGTCAATCTTGGTTCAAAACAAGGTTGCCCCCCCCTTAGGGCCGGGCTAATGCCCGTACCACCAGGAACACGGCCGGGGTCACATGACCGGTCTAAGTCGATCATTTCAGACCATTAACCTGCAGCCACAGTCACTGGCAAAGCATGGATTTCAGAGTGTCCGTTATATTATGATTATATGTCAACAGTTCACTGTACAATGATTTTTTTAATGATGTTTTCACTTAATCGATATTGTAATATTCTTGGAATAATTACATTTGTATAGTTTAATGTGATTAAAGGGGAAGGTAAACAAGAATATTATATAATTATGTAAACAAGAATAACAGCTATATACAACATATATAGTACACAGCTATAAACGGTACACGGCTATATACAACATATATAGTACACAGCTATATACAATAGTACACAGCTATAAACGGTACACGGCTATATACAACATATATAGTACACAGCTATAAACGGTACACGGCTATATACAACATATATAGTACACAGCTATAAACGGTACATGGCTATATACAACATATATAGTACACAGCTATAAACGGTACACGGCTATATACAATAGTACACAGCCATAAACGGTACACAGCTATATACAACATATATAGTACACAGCTATAAACGGTACACGGCTATATACAACATATATAGTACACCGCTATAAACGGTACACGGCTATATACAACAGATATACACAGTACACAGCTATAAACAGTATACGGCTATATACAACAGATATAGTAAACAGCTATAAACGGTACACAGCTATATACAACAGATATACACAGTACACAGTTTTTAACAGTACACGGCTTTATACCACACTTATATATAGTACACATGTATATAAAGATGCCTTTTATATACGTATATAAAGTATCTTTGTATATAAAAGCAGATATACAGCAGATATATACACAACGATATATATATATATATATATATATATATATATATATATATATATATATATAGAGAGAGAGAGAGAGAGAGAGACAGCCAACAACAGGAATTTGCCCTTCCCATGTTTGCTTTTGCAAGTACAAACATTAAACATTTCCTTTTTGGAAAAGGCCGACATTACAGTAAAGTGATTCATTTAAATAGGCCAACGAGGTGCTGCAAGATCATTTCTGTGGGCAAAACAGAGCGAAGGTCTAGGTCAATGTGTCCATAGCCCCCATGCTTTAGAGAGGCTTCTGCTCTGTTTCTCCTCCTCCTGTCTTCCTCGCTGCTTCTCATTAAACCAGAATGCAAGACGGCGAAGGGTTAGTTATCTCTTTAAAGGGGAGAGACAGCTTGGCCGGCTACTATAGAAATGTCCTTATTAGACATACGGAGGGTGATCTGGCGCACATAAAATGGTTCTGTGGTCTCCAAACTGTTCTTCTGTAATTGCACATGTATTATGTGTCATGTAGCGTAACCTTTACTCCTAACTCACAATTATTAATTGTATTTATTCCATTTCTTTCTACGTTTTATCTCGTTTTTTTTCTCCAATAATTTTTTATCTCCACAACAGTAAGATGTCTAAACTGTAACATTGCGTTGTTGCTGTTGCGGAAATGCTGACAATCTGGATAAAAGCCTTTACTAAATGGTTCAATGTAAATGTCTAAAGAGCTTCTTGGGGTTAAAACTCCATGGAATCTGCCCTCCCCTTTCCCCATGTCAATTAATTACTGTTACATTTACCCCCCCCAGATACAGTGCATAGAGTATCGATGAGGCGCATCAATAGCTATTTTAGATAGGACCCTCATCAATTTGCCATGCCAAATAATCTTAAAGGGGCCCCTTTATATATATATATATATATATATATATTTATATCTGTACTTTCCAAAAGTATGTGCTTTTACAGTAAAGCACAAGAAGAAAGTGGAACAAAAATTGAGGCGAAGCAATCGGCTGTTAAATCTTTTTTTCTCTCGCTCCCTATCAGAAGTGAAAGCCTGATAACCACGGCAGCAGCCCCCCGACCCCCCCCCCCCCACCCCCTCTCCTCTCGCCCTTCACTCCTGTGTGTCTGCACAGCAGCGATAAGCAAATCAATATCCTGTCACTTTTCTTTTTTTTTTTTTTTACAACCAGTCCCCAATTCTGCTGGCACCGTCTTCCAGAAGGTGACAACTGCTGCCACCCCGGTCTAGACCGGACAATCTCCTCCGCACGTTTTTTAAGGGTTTTTAGCGGGGGGGAATCTTCCCTCTTCCGACATGCACTACCAGTCGCTCTTTCCATCACCGCTGTGATGCTGACAAGTCGGTTGCTAATGTTGCCCAATGTAGACACTGGCCTTAGTTCTTTTCTTCACTCAGTATTTTTCTGGGAGTGCATCAGAGTTCATCAGATAAAACTCTCGGAGAAATACAGTCATGGGATGGGATTCTTTCGGGGGCGGGGGGGCTCTTCCATGTTATGCTACTTTTGCCGTGGTGATGTGAAATCGCATTATGTCACACAGCGGAGGAAAGGGCACCAAACAGGTTTGAGGCAGAGCGGCTTTTGGACAGTGACATTAAGTGGCAGCACCGTGCGAGGCATTAAACGCTGACCTATCCCTGCAGGACACGCACATCAATTCACATATGTGTCAGATCGAGTTACGTTTTCTATAAATATTTCTAAAAACGACAGAAACCTCTTTCCAGGATAAAGGTTATTTTACCCCGTGTTTTCCACACAGTTAAAATGTCTGACTTAAAGATACGAGCTGATGTCACTGATGTAGATGAGCAGGAGATACAACACTGATTCTGTGCTTTTAACGCTCAAGCCAATAGCAGTGCCCTGAGCGCTATATACATGGCTTTATATGAATTACACCTCAAATACACCCACAGGAATCAGTCATTTCCAGGCCTCTATTATGGATGGGTGCCGATAAGCACAGAACAAATAGAGGAGGCTGCCGTTGGAAGAGGATGGGGCAATATGGCTTGACAATTAACTGTAGCTCCCAGAGCATAAAACCAACTCACACTTGGGGACCCCATCCAAGCTGAAAGCTCTTTTAAATACAAAGTAAAAACACAGTCCCTGTCCCAGCCCATCTACCAGACGTGAATCTCTGTGCAGGCTCCATGGAGGCTAAGTACCCTCACACATCCGCCACAGCAGCCCCGCTTGGAAGTGTGGAAAACATTCCACACTCCCAAAACGTCACTTCAAGTTCTCCTCTCTTTCTTCAGTCTAAATCAGTGTAGAAAGATTTATTGTTCCCTTTTCTTCCCTGGTTCCTTGTGGAAATGGTAAATGATAGACAGACCTCACGTCGCAGACTACACAAAGATAATAATTGGAGCTTTAATTTGTTCTCACCTGCTTACATTCAACCGGAGAAGTACTCTAGTTCTGGACTAAAGTCAGCTTGGGTGATGGACTTGTTTAAACATTCAGTTTCTAAAGCCCGGTGCACAAACAAAGATTTCTAGAATATATTTATTGGTGTTATTGAAGGCAAACTGGGGGACGGAGCAGGGGTGCATATGTCACTTCATGAAATTCATCAGAGCTGAAAGTTGAGAATGCCAGTCAGAGAGGGGGCCTAATGAAAACCGGCTGGGAGTCACGGAGCATCTCTGGCACATTAATGATTTCTACCTAATGTGTCTTCTGCAGATTACACCTTATCTCCCCCAAAACACACTGGTGGGTGCTGTGTTCTGTAAACAAGCACACCCTGTCTGAATGGATGAAGAGCAGAAAAACGGACACCAAAAGTGACCATTTTGAGGAGTGAGGCTCTGGGCTAAATAGGATTGACAGCCGTGGATAATCACTCAGTTTAACTGCAGGTGGATTGGCGAACCTGTAACAAAAAAACAACACAATCTTGTCAGACAAAGATTTAGTACTCTGTGTGCACCATAAAATCCAAATTTGTATGGGTCTCATTGCCCTCGCAATATTGGATTAACACGCTATGGTTTGGCCAAACCACACTGCACACACTTTAGTTAGTTAGTTTATATCGTACACCTCCAATAATAAGCCCCATTAAAACTAAACATTACTATACTAACTATGACTATATGAGTTTTGGAAAAGTGGTAGCCATGTCCTGAATATAAGACTGCACTATCCGGTAACTACGTATGACTTACTCAATGCTGACAGTGGGATTGTTTGTTTAAATGTGCTAATCAAACAATATGGTTTGGGAAAAAAAACTGCTTCTGAAATTTGATATATCTGTTATTTATATCGTGGCGTGGCTTGGCCTCGGCTGTTTGCGGGGACAGACGCAGATGTGGATGGTGAGCTCACGTAAACTGCAAATACTCCAAATGTACTACAAATACTGCAAATGTGTTGTGCTCTCCCTACACTGAGACTGGGCGCCAAGACTGTCATCGTACCCCGAGCCCGACCGTTGTGTGCGTACGTTTATGTGTGTCTCTGTTTATGTGTGTGTTTTGCGCATTGCGCACTGGACCTGGACACATCCGTCTCCTTCCTCAAGAGCCCGGCCGTAGCAGCGACGTTGCTACAGTGGCGCCCTAGATAGGAAGATGTCGGAGTGAGGCTCCATGGATAACGGATAACATGGATCGCCGCTCGCCGCCGCGCTGCGGGTGATCACCCAAGCCCAGGAGAGCCAGTCACCGGACGACGCAGCAGACCACGCTGGATCTGGCTGCTCACCGCGCAGAGGAGAGGGCTTTGTTTCCCGACCTCCTCAGGAGAACGGCCAGACAAGTCCCGCTCATCGTTCTCATCGGATGGGAGTGGGGGGTGACATTAAGGCGTTCCTTCAGGTGTTAGGGGGGACCGTGGAGATGTGCGGGTGGCCCCGGGTACAGTGGGGAGTGCGCCTTCTCCCGCTGTAGCCTGGGCAGGCAGTGACGACGGCGGAAGGCCTGCCCTGCTGGATCGCCCGGGGCTCCCATCAGCGGCGGTTCCAGCGTCTGCGGTTGGGACGACCGGCGGGGGGGGTTCGACCTCAGCAGCTGATGGACTCCCTGGGTCGGTGCCTGCTCCCCCGGGCACGGCCACCGGCCTGCCACCCTGGCGGCAGCGATAGCACTGGCGGAGAACCAAGAGGACCACCCGAGGTCCCGGAGAGAGAGTGATGGATGGCCCGCAGCTCTGGCCCATCCTGGCCCCCGGCAACCAGCATCGTCTGCACGGTTCACACCCCGCCCTGCCTACACCCACCCACATGCACCCCATACACTCCCAGTTCTCCGACCCAGCAACACCCCACACCATCCAGGACCTAGTATAGGCCTCTGTTCCCACAAACCCATTGGGAGCTCCTCTTTGCTTCTGTTGGCCGGTTTGAATGTCAGTTAGTTGATCCTCTTGCCAACCCAAAAGCGCGGTCGTGCCCACTACCTTGAATTGAGATCCCCTTCGAGAGAATTGCCATGGATCTCAACAGGTCATTAAAACGTAGCGCACAGGGATACCGATTGATGTTCGTCATTGTGGATTATACAACCCGGGATCCTGAGGCAGTGCCACTACGCTCTAGCTCGGCGAAGAGCGCAGCGCAGGCACAGATTCAATTAATCTCCCGAGTTGCGATCCTGAAAGAGATTCTAACTGATCAAGGCACTTCATTGATGTCACGTTCAGTGTGCAAACTTTATTGGTTATTGGGGGTTAAATGTAGCAGAACAGGCGCGTAACCATCACCAGACAGACGGTATGGTGGAGAGGTATAACATGACAGTCCATGCTGTGCAAGTATAGTCGGGATTGGGATAAATGACTTGACCCTCTGTTATTCGCAGTATGGGAGGCGCCTCAGGCCTCCATAGGGTTTTCCCATTTGTTGTTCAGCAGGCAGCCTAGGGCCGTATTGGACTTGATTATAGAAACTGGGAGGAGGGTCCAAGCTGCAGTAAAGCGAGGTTTAATACATTACCTGAGAGAAAAACTCACTGAGGCAGATGTAACAGGATAATGAGCTTCAGGCCCAGGATCGTCAGCAGCAGCTGTATACTAGAGGTACTCGGCTCAGACAACTGCACCTGGATATCAAGCACTCTGAGACCAGCGCAAAATACCCCAGTGCCAAGGACCCTTTGTGGTCACATGGCGGGTGGGGGGGCTGACTACGAGGTTGTGCATTCCGACAGAGGCGGGGCGACGCAGATTGGACCGAAGGAGGTAAGGTATCTTGGTACCACTTAGGCGGCTGGCAGATGAATACGCAGGTGGAAAAGAAGGAAATGCCATCGCAGCCAGAGACTAAAAAGAAGGTGAGGGCATTCCTGGGACGGGCTGGCCACTAAATGCGGTTCATTTTCCACCTTCTCTGAGCTGACTCACATTTTATAACCGTTTAGAGCCAGTCCAGTGGACTGAGCTGTGTCAGGAGGCGTTTGAGGCTGTTAGAAAGGCTCTCTGCGGCGGGGCCACTCTTACGCGGCCCTAACATCAAGCTTCCTCTTGTCTTGCAGACTGATGCATTGAACAGCAGGGGGCTGGGGGCCTTTTGGTCCCGGGAGGAGGAGGGCCTGGGCCACCCGCCAGCGGAGGTACAGCATCGTGGAGAAGGAGTGTCTGGCCATGAAGCGGGCGGTGGACGCCCTACGCTACTCTCTCCTGGGGGCGCTGCTCACCCCCTGTTTGAACCTTCAGCGGCTCCACCGCCTGAAGAAGCCCACCCTGCCCCTCACCGCTGGTCCCTCGCTGCACAGCGGCTTAGCTTCAAGGTGACTCATCGGACGGAGGGGGCTGAGTCCCTCGCCCGCCTGCCAGAGCAAGGTGGGGGGGGGGGGGGGTGGGGGGGATATGTGGTTTGGGCATCGCGGTGGCGTTGCGCCGGGTGTAAACAAGGGGGCGGGGCGGCTCAATCGTGGGGGACAGGCGCAGCGGTGGGTGGTGGGCTTAATGAGGTAAACTACACATGCTCATATCTGTTGGTCGCTCCCCCACACAGAGACCACGTTCAACCCGTTGCGCGCCGACACTTTCATCATGACCCAAAGCATTGTTTGCATATGATTATGTGTGTGTCTGTTTATGTGTGTGTCTGTTTATGTGTGTGTCTGTTTATGTGTGTGTCTGTTTATGTGTGTGTTGCACACGGCACACTGAAATGGAAACGGCGGCGGCACTCAGTGTCGGCCGAATAAAAATACATTTATTAATCATAGAAGCCTTCCACATCGACATGCGACAGACATGTATTGTGTCGTTTGTTTTTTTTTGTCAGGTGTTTATAACATACTTTTTTTTACAGCAGTACAATACAGCAACACATTTGCCGGTTGTAATGAGGTTCTTTGTTCTCACATCTAACGAGTACGTATCAAAGACAATTGAAAGAACTTCTGCATGTGGTCTTTGATACAAACACATGTGAAACACGTGCCAATGATGTATATATATACGTCAAACAAATACAAGGATTCAGGTTGTCTGCATTTATTTAATCATTGATTTGCAATGGCTTTACTAAGTGAAAAATTTCTCTTTCAAAGGAGTTGAATAATGCAATTCTTCCTTTCACTCTCATAAGTGTCCCCACAGGACTGTTTGGTCAATTAACGTCACATGAATAGTCAATTCCAGGAATATCTTAGTGAGCGTTCCTTTACAAAGGGAAGCCATGAAGTCTGTATGCGGTGCCTTAAGTGTGTGCGACTGCTCGGCGACCTTCCCTTTGTTAACGTGTTGTGTGTAGGTCTTCATTTGTGTTACTGTGTGATTGTGTTCCTGTGTTCACCAATTTGTCTGTTTGTGTGGGCAGCTGCCTTTACGGAAAAACTGAGGTCGAGAAGGGGCAGGAACATGGCCCCCAAACGGGTTACTTCTGTATAAATATATAAGGCACACATTGACTCTGCCTTTGATTGCATAATGATCCCTCGTACAGAGTGTCAAGAGAGCTCAGGCACAGTCCACTGATGGAAACTGTCACGGCTCAAACAACCATAGGAACTTATACACATTTAATTGGATGAAATAACTTTTTTCCATCCCCATTTCTATTTCTTGTAGAAAACTTTCCCAACAAGGAGAGAATAAACAATACATCCCTGGCAACAAAAGTAACTCTTGCTGAACTATGATTGTTTATATTTATGACTTAGGTCTGTTTGTATGTTTTTGAGGCAAGCCTTTTGATGGCTAGTTGAATTGTATAGAGGTATTGGTTTGCAACATTCCTAGAATACATGCTTGCACATACATTTTATTTTATTTAGATTATTTTATCTAAATGCTCAGAACTATAAAGTATACAATACATTTGGAGTAACTCAAAAAAAGGTTGGCAACACTTTAAAACAAAGGTATATTAATTTAATGAACATAAGTTAGTGATAAGCATTAACTAACGATGCCCTCACAGTTAGTTAACAATGGTCCATTGTTAATTAATGTACCCTTATTTCAAAGTGTTACAAAAAATTTCTGCATGTGTACAATGTGATCATCCGTCTAGTCAGTATGGGTTGTTCAGAGCATCCCCCTGCTCTGAAGCATGGCTGTACGAAGGATACCTGCAGAGAACCAATCCACAAAGACACACAGCACGCTGGATCACCTGGAGAACACAGAGACACACAGATCCAGTACACAGCATACCAACCGGGTGTGGAGATTATACCATTCACCTCTCATCTGTAATGGCTCTCCATTAGAGAAGGCCAAGGTCCGTGTTGACGTCTTTGTTTGAGCAGTGACCTTGTGGAGTCCGTTTCATATTCATGCACAAGGTCAAAGTTGCCATTCAAAAATGACTAAGTGCATACACAAATGCTAATATACAAACACACACACGCACACACACATTTGAGAATACACACACAAATGTACGGTGACACTCCTCGCAAACAAAACGAAGGCATATAGAATTGCCCTCCCTGACATTAATACCCCCACACACACTCTCACCTCTTTATTTAGCGCCCCACCACACATTAACCCTCACACATGCCACATAAAAAACAAACACACACAAACATTAGCCTCCACACAGGAACGCTTTATAAAACAGTTGGTTGCACATCTATAAATAGGCTGTAGGGCACCGCACAACCTCAATTTGCAACCCCCATACACTCCTATTGCAATTACCCCAAGGTTTATTTCGGTTAAGCAGTCAAGCACGGGGAATAGGCGACTCAACTCACTCACCGGTGGCTAATAGCACTGAGAAACCTGGTAGTAGGTCGCCATTCACTCACATCAAAAAGGGAGTGAGTACTGTAAATCATTTCAACAACATTGTTAGCCTATGCATATTTTGGTACCCTGATAATGGCTGCAGTTGGTTTTGTCATTTGGTTAATGTTATTCGGCCATTTGTTATGAGTAAGGTGCGAGTGAAGGAAGGACAAGGAAAACGTGTCAGCTGTGCTTTGACAAATTCTCTCCAAATAATTTGTATGATACATATTACAAATTGTGGTCGTCTTAAAGTGAACAACACTTAACCCTTCATCCTTTCAGAAAAACTAAAACATTTTTAAGGGTGATTTATTTGAGACTTATTTTCTTGAGGTACTTTTACTGATGGAAGCCCCTGTATTTGCAGTACTATGAATGTTACAAACTGGTTGTCGGTGGCAACCATCCCGCAGTGCATTTAAATCACAAGCGGCACACTTAGTGACAGCTTTTCTATTGACCATCAGTGATTGTTCCACCAGAGAGGGTATAGGCGTGTTTGCGTCCAATGCAGCATTTGTGTTCTTAAATGAACTGCAAATCTTGTGGTTGGTGCGCTACGTAATGCGGCGTCAGAATCTGAACGATTGTGTGTCGTGTTAAACGCTGCTCAAGTGATTTGGGAGTGTATGACGTTTCTGATGGAAGTGCTTAAATTCATGAATTTATCACATGACTGCATGGCCCGGCAGTACTCACTGAATGTCGATTGTCCAATCACATTGCTGAATGCCGGCGTTAATTAACGTAAAGTTAACTGAAGTTTCACTTTTGTTCTGAATCTTTGTTGATTGCTAGTTATTGCCTCTGGTCCGGCCGGCAGCTTTTGCAGAGAAACAAATAGGCTGCAAGAGATTATGTACCCATTAAAAATGGAGACTTCCAACTACCAGTCTTAGAGTTAATTTAGATTTTAAAATTTTGTCGTTCTTTAGCACAACTATTCCTGGAGTTGGAAGACAGGTTTTAATGTTCTGGTAGCTATCAGGCTGTATCCAAGCAACACCACAATCACACAGGCGCTCAGATCATGCTTCTGGCCCGACAACAGAGGATACATTGTCAACATTACATGAACATCACCTGGAAAAGCTATCCACACGTCGTTCGAAATGTGTGTTTTTACCTCCTGGTTGTGTGGGAGGATACACCATGGGGGAAAAGGAGGATTGACTTAAAGGTTATTTAGCGTTCCAGGTACTGTTATGAAACCATCATGACGGTATACCAACAAAACACGTATTTCTAACTTGTCTGTGGATCATTGGAACAGAGTTATTCCCTGCACTCCTTTTGCCTCTTTGAGCTCTCTGATGTCTGACACCTTGCTGTCCAACCGCCGAATAGCATTGTCCATGAACGCTGAAATCAGTTTTATAAATACATTAAATATGTTCAACTGCGGGTGGAATAATCTGATATTCCCTGAGCACAGGTCTATGCTCCCCTCGCTGTCCATTAGAAAACTTTATTAAAGTATACACGTTATTTTGTTTAATTATTTTAATTTTATTTAAGTCATCTTCAAAATGCGTACTGTCAACAGCAGTCGACTTAGGCCTAAAACTTGAATGTAATCTTCTGAAAACTTCTGTAGCCCTTCTTTAACTTGCTTCTCCTACATACAGGTAACCCCCTTCCCCAGAGTACTGGTTACCTGCTACTAGTTTACTTTTACTTTTTCTTGGTTAAAGGTCACCAGGTGTGGTGTGAATAGCCGTTACAAGCCGTATTGGAAATCTGCCCCTTATGACATCACAGGTGGGCGTGTCCACCTAGATGTATGACGGATAGATGAGCAACGTTTGCTAGTCCACTGGGTAGGCTGGTAGACTGGTAGACACCTGGTGGCATGTCATGGGACCTTTAACACCTCCTCCCCTGGACAACTAGTGGGGACAGGGGGCAGTCTGCAGTACTCAGCCCCACCCAAACCATTGGATACTATAAGCATTCGACAGGCCAAGCCATCAGCTGGCGACAGTAGTATGGCGGATTCCAGAAAACCTGCTTCAGAATACGTCTGCCAAACCTGTGGTTTGGCAGAAGTTTACTTTGTCCAGAAATATCCAGATACATATTATAAATATACCTAGATACATATATTAAAAACGGACCATCAGAGTTCACATAGAATAACATTTTTTGTTGTTCTTGAGCACATCTAATCCTGGAGTTAGAAGCCAGGGTCCAAGGTTATTGTAGCATGCGATCATTCTGTATCCCAGCACAACACAATCAACACAATCAACCACACACCCTCTCAAGTCATGCTATGACTGCCTCGACACAATGGACGCATTGTGAACATTAAATTAACAATGACAGAATAACTTGAATGCCACATTTATGCGTTTTCAGTCATAACAACCTAGGGTTAGGGTTGGCGCTGCAACACATGCATCTCACTTTGCAAAGCTCTCAATGTTGTTCTGCAAATCAAGTATTGAATGATGTCTGTAACACCCTTGTAGTATAAGTACACCATCTCTATAGATTAGATGATGGCATATAAGCACATTATACAATAGGCAGGAATATTATATAGCATGTCCAAAATCATATTTACACACAGTTTACAAAGAGGGTGGGAAGAAATGAAGTGCAAATATTTTGTTACTGTTCTTTGGATAAGTTTACAGGTATCTGTACTTTACATTTTTCTGAAAACTTAACTTTTACTCCCCACATTTTAACACAAATATCCATATTTTCTACTTATATTTTCACAACAAGCTTGTTACTTTGGTTTTAATGCATTTGAGAGGAATTTTCATTTTTTATTTCATTGTTGCGTATCCCGCCTTACAGACGTGAAGTTTTGTATTTTGGTCCAGCATGACTCCTGTAGCAGGGAGGGGTAATGATGACCCAAAGGGGATTATGGGTAACCTGTCTGTTCACTGTGTCTGCCATGCTGTTGTGTAAAGTGCAGCAGTTCATAATAAACATTTTACATTAGACATGAATCCAAGTTATTATACATACAACACTGGTCATCTCCCGCCTCGACTAGTGCCAATCGCTCCTGGCTGGACTCCCTGCCTGCTGCTGCACGCCTCGCCGTGTTATCCGTGCTCGATCATGCAAAAAATAACTTTTCATCTTATTGAACGTTGTTATAACATTATAATGTAGCACATCATAGGAAGCTGGATCGATATTAAAGTGGAAATGAAACAAGCATTTTGTACAGCATTAAGTATGTTGAAATGTAGTTTGAGAATTCTTTATCTAAAACTATCAAACAATATATTATAATAAAGGTATGGTTGGTAATAAAATATGTTTTTGCTCTGGCTCGCCGGCATATTGCTATTGTGTCACTCTGAGGTTGGTGTGTTGGAGTCAGCCCAGGAAGACAGCTACCTACAACTTCTCACGTTCAAAGGAAACATGGCCAAAGACGAAGCTGAAAGATATTCCAATTTGGAGGATTGGCCACACCCCCTGGTGTGTGTGTGGTCGCTGCTCTGAAAGCGATTCGATCTGCAGTCAGGAGGCGTGCGTGGGTCACTCTCTCGGAGATCTGCCCTACGTTACCCTGGCCCGTATTTACCAGGTGTTCTGCTGTGAAATGGACGTATTGGAAGTGTGTACGCGCTCCCTTTGAGAAGTCTGTGCAGAGACACGGAGTGGCCAATCATCAGCAGGAATCTTAACCTTAGCCTACCTTAGTTACCAAACCATCGCCTGTTACAGCAGCAGTAGGCAGATAAGACGGTGGGGTCACATACCCAGGGCTAATAAAACAGTATAACCTGAGTTGAAGTTCTAACTTGAACCACACATTGTTGAGGCTAGAGTGTGAGAGGTATGAGACTGGAGATCTTTAGTTTAAGGTGGCATGTTACATGACAACTATTGATATACACATGCCAACTTCTGTACGCATCTGTACTAGCCTGGCTATTGCCAGACCAAGCTCAATCGTAGATTGCACTTTGGTCTGGGGAAGCTGCTGTCATTTTCTTCAGCACAAGAGGTGTGATCAATGGGCGGAGTTAAATTGACTGACTAAATCTGTACGCAATTGGCTGCTTGCCGTTGTTTCCCTGTCATCATTGTGTTAAACCAGCCAATAGTGTGCCAGGGGGAAAAGCCAGCTTGGTGATTGGCTCCCGCGGAAACGTATCGAAACTAGAAAGAAATGTATTGCTCTTCTCCAGACCCTTCTGCAGGGCGAACTCAAATCGCTGGCAGAATGGGCAGGGCTACCCAGTCTACATCTGCGCCACAGTTCATATTCATGCTGTATACTTATGTTAGTCTCACAGGACCCTCCGTATAGAGGGGTGGCGGTCAGTTGAAATAGCAGCTATGAGCACATTGTACTCTGCAACTTTGGACAGACATCTCTACCTTCAACCTCCACCTTCAACCTGCAATACATTAGTGCTGGGGTTTCAGTTCAATCACTATTTTTGTGATGGGCTATTAAAGATGTAGTATATGTGCTATAAACTGGGTCTGGAGCTGGGTTTGGACCCCACGCTTTATACGAGCCAGTGTCAGAGTCGTATAAAGTCCACCAGTTTGCCAAACAAAGCCACCAGCATGTGTCAGGGGAGTTGAGGGGGGAAACTTCACCCAGTTACTTTTCCTACATGCTATAACCTGCCATTGACTGTATGTTTGAAATGATATGAATGCCATTGTAGCCGGTTCAAGCTGACCTTAGGGGCCACTGTTAGGGAGGTGTTCCGTCCATTGCTGGGTTAGAATGTTTTTCTCTTGGGTTAACAATGAAGTTTTTACTATTAAAGCTCTCGACTGTCTTAACGAGCACTAGGCTGGGTAGCTGTTGCCCACGGCTGGTTTATGGTCTCGGTTTCTGCTATATGGGCGTTAGAATGGTGAGTAGCAGATAGCTTCTTGTTATTTTTAATCATGTTGTTCCTGTTTTGGGCTTAACTGAGCCTTGATATCATTAATTAGGTGGACTGGCGTGGCGGGAGGGAATGGTGAGGGGTCGTACGGACCAAATGTAGGCATACGAGTGACTGGTAAAGCGATAGCCCATGCCGTTATATTAGGTTAAACATTTATTCTCTTTCCCTAGATCTAGCCACTGCTGCTTTGTTTCGGTTCGATGTTTGTGCTGTTTGTTGCCTCTCGGCTTGAGCTGTCGCTACGGTGTACGTTGAAACATGTTGTGTCTTTTTCTGTCTTCCCCCGAACACTAAACGTCCTAATGGGGCTGTTGGGAGTAACTCTGGAGTCAGGCAGAGCCGAGCGCTGCATCCCACCCGCTACAGGGGGTTAATTATAGGTCTCACTATACTCCGCGGCCCATAAATAAAAGGTTTGTTAGTGATGTTAATGCGTGCACCTCTTTGGACGGTGTCGCTGTAAAGGTGAGTAGCCTATCTCTGCATTTAGCTCTCCCCGGTAAATGGTTGTCGCCTACTGGCCGGTTGACTTTGTGTGGTTATTGTGGTGGGTATTGTGAACGTTGTTTTAGGCAAAGCAAGAGAAGGCAACTTTATTTATATAGCACTTTTCATACATGAGGCAGACTCAAAGTGCTTCACATAGAAACATTGTCATACAATAAAATTAAATAATAGATAAGTAAAAGAAAACATAGGCAAATTTTAAAAATGCATTGTCATGTATTAACAGTCTCTCTGGTATCAGATCATGTATTAACAGTTAATACTTGCAGCTAAGGTTTAAAAATTAAAGGATCAGGATCATAATACTGTTAAAAAATGAACAGTATAATGATTAATGATCAATATACAATCAATCACAATGAAATGCAAACTATTCCCCCAATTAACAGATTCTCTTTTGATTGTATTTATTTACATTTATGAATATCCCGAAGTTGACATAACAAGTACAACACCCCAAACAAATTATTTACCACACATTGGTTGCAATCAAAACCATCACCAACAGCACTATTAAAACAACTGGAATTCTATTTCTTGAAGTCCCATGAATGAGGCTGAGATCAAGGCATTTATCTCATTGTGGAACAGGACATTGAGGACTCATTGTCAAAAATACCTTATTATTTTTTTGAAGTGGTAGTAAACAACATTCCTGCTGTTTTGGATCAACAATAATGCCAAACACAACAACTACTATGATCAGAATACGAAACACAAATATTTTCATGCGGGTGACCTTGTATCGACCGGCCCATCTAAGGGGGTGAAGCTTCTGATTCGACCACTGGAGTCATCAAAGTGACTGAGCTGTTTGATCAGCTGGACCATTGGGCCTAGTCTAAAGTCAAACATTACAAGCGTCATAAACCCTACCTTCCCCCACTGAGGCCGGCCACAAATACAGTGCTACAGTCTGTACCCTCATCCGGCCCCCAAAGTGTTCCTGCTCTGTCGGGCTCCAGTCCATAGTGGGAGGCCTCTTTCCTGTCCAGGGGCACCATCAAGTTCATCAGACTCAGGACGCGCCTGCTAATGACATTTTACCCCACCATCGCCCAGCTTTGGACCTCCTACCTAACATCGATATATCGATTTTTATTTTATTGTTTATGTATTTTTTAGGGACAGCTTACAATTATAAGTAATTGCTCCACATAGCAGCCAATTTACATCTGTTGTCCGTGGGCAGGTAAAACACGTACAATACATGAACTACATAGAACCTTGCAAAACAGTGTGAATTAAAGAAAATCTACAAAAGTAAAATATATCTAACACAATCATTAGTGTTGACATTTTTCTGCAGACATTAGAAAAAGCCTCAGGCTGGTTTTAAACACTGCAAAGCTTCCTGAGTCTCTAGTGTTTGTGGGGAAGGAAATCCACTTTCACACTACTTTAACAGAGATAGCAGATTGACCAGAGGTTGTCTTTCTGAACTGCAGTACCCAGTCACCCCTAGCTCTTCTGGCACTGCCACTGATGGGATAGTAAAATAAAAAGTTTTCAACATCGAGGAAATTATATTTTTTCAGGATATTGCAGTGATGATGATCCCTTGACTTTTTATTTAGAACTTTTAGAACTTGTTGATAGAGTGAGTCCACAGGCTTGAGTTTTGTCACACCTGCCTGGGACCAAGTTGACATGCAATAAGTGACAAAGCATCAAGCGTTATTTTGAATCCTCGTATCGTGGATTTGGGGATGGGTATGACTCAGAGAGTGGTAGAGGCTCAACACAGGGTTTATTCAGAGATACAAGGTAAACGGACGTGCACTCTGGAGGCTGTTCATGAAGCATCTGTGAAATCTGTCTGTATTGGTATGGGTGGAATGGTAAAGAAGCAACACCAGTGGGGTCTGAATGATCTCAGACCCACAAAACGTTACATGGTGTTGTGTTGACGACTCTTATGTGTAGAAGCATAAACCAGTCAGAACTGGTGTTAGCACTACAAATCTGAAGTCCTAGGGTGCTTTCAGACATATAGTTTGATTTGATTTGGTCTGCACCAGGCCAAAAAATGATACAATGTAGCAAACATTGGTTCGGTTTCACATATGCATATTTCTAAACTAACCAAAATAGACCAAGCGAACCAAAATAGACCGCGAAGACTACGCCAGTTTCGCGCCACTCACGGGCCACTTCCGAGAACAAAATGGAGCAACAGATTTTCGTTGCGCTCCGAACTATTCAGTTTGAAAATGAGTCGCGGCTGCAACTCGAAAACAACGTCATGATGCATTGGAGTCGCCGACGGCGCGTTGCTCGCCACTTCAAACAGAAGAGACGTGCACGCCTCCTGAATGACCGCAGATAACCTTTCTCCCTTAGCTGCTTGCTGAATAGCGCGTAAACGCTGCTGTTTTTATGGGTCGTGGCAAGTTGTTCCTGTATGTGCTGATCCGACCAAATATTTATGAGGCGTTTTATCTCCTCACTAGTCCACGTTCCTCCGCGGTTTGAGGGTTTTGGGGATTTTTTCATCTCGAGCCGCCGATGAATAAACAAATGGGTAAGAGTGAGATCAACAGGAAATAAAAAATGAATAATTTGACCAGAGGAACCGCACCAAATTTAGGGAGATGGGAGCGGATCGAGACCCCCTCTTCAGGGAGGTCTCGGACGGCTGATTTGGTGAGCACCAAAGTGTGCCGGTTGCATTCACACCAACGCAAACGTACCGAACCAAGGGACCAAACTCATTTAGTGCGCACTAAATGCTGTATGTGTGAACTTCAGCTGTGTCAGCTTCAACATCGTCTGGTCTAATAGGTCTAATAATCAAACCGTGTACAAAAGGCTTTGCAGGGGATGGAGACGCCTGGCACCTGACGCTGACTCACTGGTGTCAATTATAACACCGACACATTGGCATGTGTCACAGATGTAATGAATTCACCATTAATTAAATGTCAGGATTAACAGCATTATTAACCCTCGCTGAGAAATGCATGCAAATGGTTTTGCTCACGTTAGGGGTCAAGCATGAACTAGCGAGCCAATCCGACACCTTGCCCATCGCAGCTGTCAGTTTGGGTGCAGCAGGATCTCTGGATAGGGCATGGTTGTGGTGTTGTGGCCCCTACAGGGGTCACTAGTGCGTGGTTGTGGTGTTGTGGCCCCTACAGGGGTCCCCACACAGTCACAACGCATCGGCATTAACGCTAACAGAGACATTTGGAAAAAAAATGAAACAGGAATGTTATAATAATGTTTGGCTTTCTGCTGTAGTTATGTTGACTGTTATGGTTCACATTGACATGTTTTTGATTACTTTGTATTAAATGTGAGAAGAAACCGACCCACACTAAATATGACCCACTGTAGTGATGGTGATGATTGTCTTCATATTCACAATATATACTAAATGTATATATATTGTGATCTTTCATCAGATTATCTTTGCTGGCCTTTCCTTGCCTTCATAATTACTTTGAATAATTGTATATTGCATATATAATATATATGGGTACTATGTAGCCTATGTATATATTGATATGTATGTTTATTTATATATATATATATATACTTTTTTTTATATATATATATACACTGACTGCTTTTTTTGTGAGAGTGAAATAATGTAAGATCCTATTCAGGGATTGTTTTATTTATGGAGCAAGGAGCAAGTCTACTGTGACTCTACACGTCAATGTAAGTGGCTAACGTAAAGCCAATGTCTTTTTCAGAGGGACTGCTTGGATTGCTCCATACATTACTGCTGCCCTTTTTCTTTCTCGTAAACTGAACTCCCTCAACAGCTGACAGCTGATTGGTCCCAGCCTCTTTTACTTTTGGAAAAAGGCTCATGTGAATGAGGCCAGACCGATCTGTCGGGAAAATCAGAATGTGAACTGGCGAGATCTGGATGGTTGGCTGTACCTGTGTGTCGTTTAAGAACACTGACAGCGGGAACTAGGAAATGTTGACAGGACTTCATCTCTGAGTAACAGTTATCGACATCTATTTGCCAGTCCTCGTACTGCTAATAAAAATCACACACAACTTGAGGCAAATTAGAATGTATTTTCAGCAGGAAAGGTTGGAAAGTCACATCCTTTAAAATATGAGGCAAAATACTATCAGAGGTCACTAATAGGTGGCCAATCATTTATCGGTTATAAGATCGGGCTTAGATAGGACCCTGGACCTGACTTATAACCGATAAATGATTGCGAATGATTTTGACAGAGCGTTTCTATTTGAACTGGCACAACTTTTTGAGCCTTTATGGCAATGGTTCAGTGGCCAAGGGAACTCACAGACCAATTGCCAGTGATATGCTCATGCCTCCCACGCTCACCTCTGAACCAGTGTTTCTCGTATGTTCTGATACATGGCGATTATAAAAAGCAGCCATGTGGAACGCCACTACGAGACAACGCACTAACCATTTGAAGAAACATACCCATTCAAATCCAAACTGAAAAAAAAATATATATATATGTTCTGAGGGCCCAATTTGATCGATCCACCAGAATCCAAACTCAAACACATACAATCACTGGCCAACCACGCACCGACAAGTGTTCCCTGAGTAGCTTGGATTTTGGGTCAACATCAACATTTACTAATGGAGGGTTTGTCAACGAGTTCAGTAGCAGAAATCTTACTTGAGGCAAAACAAAAAGCAAGTACCTTTGTCAGCATCATGAACCACAAAGAGAACTGAATATTAACCCAGGATTGTTGTGATATGTAAATGGAACTAGATTATACCTATGCAGAGTGATACGTCACTACATGAGCAGCGTAGGAATACCGGTGTTGTAATGTTCCTGAACCTAACCTGAAGTTAAGTTACGTTGGATCTTATCCTCAAGTCATCTTCCTTGTCTCCAAATATCACTTCAAGGATGAGCTAGCACAGCTGGATAAAGCAATTCATAAGGCCCCATGCAGAGGCTTTGCTGTAGTCCACTGATGTGTCTGACAATGCGTACTGCTAGTTGATGTAACAATGAGAAGAAGGGGTTCTGTGAAGAGCTGTTAGGTGTTACACCCCTTCCGACCAGTACAAGAGAAGACATCTACCTGGACATAAATGAGTGAACACAAAGGAAGCACCTGCTATGGTAGGGAGAGAGAGAGGAGCTGTGGCAAGAATGAAAGAGAACCATCCTGAGCTCATCTCTTACCACGGCACAATCCATCAATCGGTCCTTTGCTCCACCCTGTCGGATGAGAATGCTGAACACAATGAAGAGAAGGATTAACTTTCTCAGGGCATCGCCTTCCCATCAGCATGGCATGCTTAGGGAATGGAGAAGTTGATGCAAATGTCCTGATGTCCTTCTGCTGAACACTGTAAGATGGCTCCGCAACGGCCGGGTGTTGAAGCACAGCTTCATGGCACAGCTGAACAGCCAGAAGATAACACAATTTACTCTCTTTCTAGATGATGAGAAGAAGATGGATATTGTGGATTTTTGGTTGATATTGCCAGGATTGCCAACTCTCACACATCTGGCGTGACACTGAAGCTTTCAGCATCAATCTCACGCACACGCAACAAATGTCACGGCAAAAAAAAAAAAAAACTCCTGTTAAATTTCTTTTGATGACTTGACAAGACTAGACCAGACCACATCGTATTGTTTTTAACGAAAGAGAAGGAGTTTAAGACATCTCCCTACAACGTCCACCTCCCCCGTCAACAACTCTGCCTGCCCGTAACCCCATACTCCCCCCCCCCCCCACCCCCCCGGTCATCAATTCCATCCACGGACCCTGTTTTTACAGTCTCACGGCAGCCAAAAACCCTAAGTTGGCAACCCTGTATTGCTTCCAACTGAATGAAGTGAAGCTAAAGCTACCATTCAGTCGGTGACTTGATGACAGCTGTCTGCTCCTTCCAGAGTAAACATGAGGAGTTCAGGGATGAGCTGCAGGGAGAGCGTCCTCAGCTCCCACAGTGCAGGAACATGTTCACGGTGAGAGAGAAGGATCTCCTTTTGTTAAATTTTTTGACAAGCTTGTACACTGATTGTAAACTTCAGCAAACGTCTGGACAGGTTCAGCATGGACAGCAACTCCCCCTGTTCGCACAGAACTTATTCCTCATCAAAGATGTCAGGTGGTATTCACAGGACATCACAGTACTTCAAATAGACAAATGCTGGGCCTCGTTAGAGGTAACTGGTCGATCTCCATGCAGATGTGGCCCTGAAAAGGTATTTTGACCCTGTCACTTTCTAGCTCCAGATTGACTCGAAGAAAGCTTTCATTGGTCTGAAAATAGCTAGCCCTGTACATGTTGATCATGTTCGGCTCCACATAGAGATTTCTCAACTATGAATATTATTAAAGCCAAATATCGTCCAAGGCTCACCAATGAACACATATATTCGAGAATGTCCCTGACACCAATCCTGCTCAGATTTAAAACCCTAGCAGGAAAACAAGAGCTTGATTCTCTCACTGAACAGTGAGGTTACTGAGATAGTGGTGGGATCTAAGGCAAAGAAAGAACACAAAATAAACTATTTAACAATTCAACAGAAAGCTTTTCAATTGTTAAGTTTTAAACGGCTATGTTGAGATTATTGATGATAACATTGGTTGTGACTGTTTAGATGTGTTGAGATTGTTGGTTATAATATTTTTTATATTGTTGATTGTTGTTGATATTGTTGCAGCTATACTTAAAAAAAAATTAAGATGCACTTTACTTTAAGATGCACATTTTTATTTTATTTTTAAATGCAGCCCTTGTTTTACTTGAAATGAGAAGGTAAGATTTATACAGTATATTATTAACATACTCATTATGTATGATCCCTCCAGTTCAATGTGAAAACATATATTATTATTAAATATTATTGAATTGTACTTTCTTTATTTGATTCAGTTGTTGACTACATACAGACATTGATACAACCACTAAGCTACTTGGCACAATAAATATGGCACTCAAAATTAAATGAACATATCTTTTCGAGTCAGATCTTTAATTTGCGCATGCATAAATCGAAGAAGAAAGCCTGAAGAACAATCCACTAGCAGATACAGATCATATGTATAGCATAGAAATAATGCTTGTCATACACGGTTGTTCGACTGCGTTTGCACATACTGGGTGGTACACAGTAACACAGTGAAGATCCACTCACAGTTAGGGATTGTAAGTACCAGATCATCTTCATTTTTTTCATTTCATCAGCTTTATTATAGAGAGGAAGGTGTGGAAGACAGAGGGGTGGACATGCAGTAAATAACCCAGGCCGGATTCGATCCTGGGTTTCTGCGTTCTGGACTGTGCTTATATGGTACGTGCTTCAGCCCAGTGGTCCTCCGGGGCACCCCGGTACCAGACCATCTAAGTAATCCACATGTGCAATTCCAAGAATGAAAAAATGCACAATCCACCCGCAGACACAAATTGTATGTAGCGGATGGCACAAATTATTCATTCTAAAAGATTGAATCGTTCATGAATCGTTGATCACTATTGTGTAAATCTTCTCTTACTGGACCTTGACATTTGGATTCAATACCCCTGTCCTCCATTATGGGCGCTGACATATATAATCCTCAACCATTTATTTGGGGATTTTCTTTCTTCCAAAGATCCAGAGGCTAAAGTATCTCCATGGCTTGTGGCAGCAGATGCTGTGTTTGATCCGGAACATTCCATCTGGGTTCTCCAAGTCCCACGTCTAATCAACCGGCACTGGACAGGAGGACATCTGTAAATACGTTGGTGTGGCCCTCCAGGGGGGAGGTTGGATATCCTGAGTGTGTCCATGCATGTGTGTGTTAGGGGGGGTCCTAAGTACACACGGCCCAGCACATATTTTGATCTGAGCTAAATCTACAACCAAGCAACGCTACGTCGATGGCCCTTTATTCTGCCTGCTCAAGTGTAGATTTCATCAAACCCCAGGGCCAATCACATGTCGCTGTCCCAGAGTAACATTGGCCACCCGCTGCATAACATGAAAGGCTGTGAAACTCTTGTGAGCGACCGATGCTCATCTGTCATGATGCCCAGTGCTGCTCTAGCTTGAGAAGTAATATGAAGCCCCTATTCCCAGGTAAACGACTGGGATAACGTTGCATGCAGCCACGTTCAGGAGCATTTCGATCTTGCGTCCGCATAGCAACCGTCCCGCAGGGGGCGCTAACGCAGCGCAGAGAGGAGCTCCGTTGTTTCGGAACCTGTCCCGTTTCCAGAAATGATGAAAAAAGGAGCTTGTTTGTAAACACAATAAGCCGTATTGATATTGTTATCGGATCACCCAAAAGCATTGGCTCATTGATAAACAATTCGGATTCGTCCTCAACGCAGTGTTGAGATTGGCTGGCTCGCCCTACCCTCATGGGGACCAGTTGCCATCAAACTCACGGGCCGAGAGGAGCACCCTTATTTAGAAACCTGTACCGGAAATTTGTTTGCAAACATTCAACGTTTTTTCAACTCAAGACGGCTGGCCAGAATCTCATGTACTATACCATTGTATCAATCCCACGCGCAACGTTTTTATTCAAAGGGGTGATATTATGCCACCAGGTGTGATCAGCCGTTACGAGCCGTTTAAAAATGTGCCTTTTGCTGTGTGTAAGTGACATCACAAGTGGGTGTGTCCACCTAGCTGTATGAGCAACGTTTGCTACAGTCCACTGGGTAGGCTGGTAGACTGATCTATCCAGGGTTAGGGGTACATATAGGTGGACATGCCCACTAGTGATGTCACTAACAGATCTTAGTTCCTGTAATGATCTGTCCATTGGAAAAAATATGGCTCTGATATTTCCTTTTTGGTATGTTTTAATAAACCATTGTCATTGATTTCTAGTAACTGCAAAAATTAAACTTGCAGGATGTTCTAGTTGGATCTTGACCACAAGGGAAACAAGATAAACAATGTATGCCCTTTTTTAAAGTTAACAGCCATAGGATAAAAAAACACTGGTTTTCTTCCACGTTTTATTTAAATGTAAAAATGTATTCAACAGTCTCAACTGTTTAATATGTAGAAAAAGTAATGTGCTGAACTGTAAACCAAACCGTAGTGTAATATATGAGTCAACATAAAAATATTTACGAACAGAAATGTAACAATAAAAACACACAGCAGTAAAAGAATGGTGGTGGTGACGTTACAGCTCTGGCCCGAGAGCGACTCTGGTCGGTGTCGTTTGCATCGGAGACAGATCTGCACAGCGCAGTTTACTCGTCTCGTTATCGTGTTTGTCTTTTTTTCTCCCCCTTTCAACAAGCCGCCTCCGCGTTGATTCAGAACAGGCATCCAGCAGTGATTATGACAGGCATGATGGTGCCTGGTCCTCTCCTGGGTGATAGTCCTGCGTGCCGGGTAACGTACCGCCCCCTCCGCACCCCCACACCGCCACCACCCACCACCACCACCACCCACCGTGCAGCTGTGATGATGATGGGTGTTGTAAAGACAAGACTGTGGGGCGTTGTGCTGCCATCAGCCCTTCTAATGCAAAGGCTTTGCCAAGTCAGCATCTTCCAGCGTGACCGAACGGGCCGGGGGGACGGCACAGCAAGGGACGCTCTGTCAGGGGCAAGTTGTACAGCTCGCACACGCACACACACACACACACACATGCGCGCACAAACAAAATATATACACACCAACTCACATACACAAATACATACATACTCACACATACACACACGCTGCCATGCACGCGCACACTCACAAACAAAATATATAGACACCAACTCACATACACAAATACATACATACTCACACATACACACACGCTGCCATGCACTCGCACACTCACAAACAAAATACATAGACACCAACGAACACGCACACACACACATACACAAACACATACATAGACTCACACACACAAACACACACACACAAATATACACACAAAAACATGGAGAAATGAAGGAAATGCCAGAAGACAGCGATAGGCAATAAGAGAAGGGCAAAGGATGGGAACTGAGAAAATCAGAGAGAGGCGAGAGAGCAGGGTGAGAGAGAGACTGGGGGGGGGGGGTCGAGAGAGGCAGAGGGCGAGACAGTGGCGCGGGGGGGGGGGGTCGAGAGAGACAGAGAGAGAGATCAGAGGGAGGACAGGGTTGAAGTTAAAGCAAGAGTACAAAGAAAAAAGGAAGAGAGAGAGACAGAGAGAGAGACAGAGAGCGAGAGAGACGCGGTGGAGGGAGGAGAGAGACTCCACCGAGAGGAAACATAAAATGGCCGTGAGGTTACGCAGTGAGGACTGAGGAGCGGGAGGGAGAGCGGCTTTGATACCAGCATCACCATGACTCCCCCCCCCCGCCTCCCACACACACACACGCACGCACGCACACGTACACACACACAGGGAGAATAAGGTGAATGTGTGGTCCTTTAGCTTAGCGCCAGCTACGTGTGATAAAATCTCCCCTGTGAACATGGGTGGGGGGGCGGGGGCAGCACACGCAGGGGGTCTGGGGACATGTTGTTTGATTCTGCTCCATGTCTGTGTCACCCTGATTCATCATAAACACATGCACACGCACACGCACATGCACACACACACATTCACACTCACACACACACACACACACACACAGATAGATAGATATAGAAGATATATATATTTCTGCTTGTCAGAGAAATAAGAGTGTGAAATGTGCTTGTGTGTGTGTGTGTGTGTGTGTGTGCAGACTGCAGAGCGCATCAAAGCACACACACACACACACTCTGCTAAAGTGCTTCTAAACCTGTACATGCACATCTGTATCAGTGTGACTTGTGTACAGGCAGGTACAGTGTGGGTGGCACTTTGGGGCTAATCTCCCCTGGGACTCTTCCTACCTTTACTTTTAAAGTGAGCCTTATAGCATTCACAGCCTGCAGAGATTTACAGCTCACCTCTCTCTCTCTCTCTCTCTCTCTCTCTCTCTCTCTCTCTCTCTCTCTCTCTCTCTCTCTCTCTCTCTCTCTCTCTCTCTCTCTCTCTCTCTCTCTCTCTCTCTCTCTCTCTTCTGTGTACCTGATGATTTCTCTTGCTGAAATATTTATCAGCCGGATGAGAAAGGTAAGGTGCTCTGCTGTCGGGTTCCGATCCACCTCTGTGTGTGTGGGAGTGTGTGTGTGGGAGTGTGTGTGTGTGTGTGTGTGTGTGTGTGGGAGTGTGTGTGTGTGTGTGTGGGAGTGTGTGTGTGTGTGTGTGTGTGGGAGTGTGTGTGCCCGGATCCAGAGCAATATGATCTGCCTCGGCGGGAGCAGAGGGCCACAGTCGGCCGGTGGGAGATGCTTATTGTTTTGTTTTTGTTTACCAAACAAAAATCTTTGAATAAAAGTAAAGGCATCCATTTTAAAAATGGAAATAAAACCCCAAATTACGTAGATTTATCCAAGAATAGTTTTCACTTTTAAAGGTTCCCCTCCATTAATATCAAAAACTGTGACTCTCACCCCTAGACGGCCGGCCACTGAATAAATATTCCTCTCAGCAGCCCTCGCGATGACCTTGACTTCTTTATTTACGCCGCTAAAACCCTGACTCTCATCGTTTCTGGCACCTCAAATGCCGCGGAGAAGTGTGCTGCGGATGGCTAAAACACCAGCTCCATTCGTATCTGAGCGCGCTCAGATCCCGGCTCTAAACACGGACCGCCGCGTGAAGATTTAATGAGCAGGGAAACCGCCGGCGCTTCCCCCCCCCCCCCCCCGCCCGGCGCTCGCCGACACCAGTCGGGTCGTAAAGGTAACGGGCGGGCGGGGGCAGGTATTAAATTAAAGACGGGGGCTCCAGGGGAAGGCAGAGAGGGGCTGAACACAAATCTATGGAAGTTGTGCAGAAGGTGTGAAGAGGCTCTGAATGTTCCCCTTCCTCCAATCAGACGCAGCGAAGGAAAAGAAAAACGCTGGCTGGATTGTTTTTCTTCTCCTTCTCTCCGCAGCCAATTAAGATTTAAGAAGGGAAGAAGAAAGGAGGAGAATCGCAAGTTTGAGAGAGAGGAAAAGGAAGACAAAGTGGCAATAGCAATAAGAGAGGGTAAGAGCGAGTCTGTGTGTGTGTGTGTGAGAGAGACGGCTACGTCTGTTTCCATCGTGGATTTATCCGCAACGGAGAAATGATAGTTGAGTCCTGGACGCCGGTGGGGGAGAACGAGTGCATTGAAGATAACGTCCAGCATCCTCAACGCCGCCGCCGTGTTTCTCTTCATTAAACGTGTTCATTGCATTAGCTCTTCAGTTTGCCCACTGAACCGCCCCCCCCCCCCCCCCCCCCCCCCGCCCCCGCCCCCCCCCCCACTCCACCCTGGTTAAGCCTTGGCTGATTAAGCCCAGGCTGTGGCACTCAGACTGAAGCCCGGCGCGGCGCGGAACCACACCACCGCTGTCAGGGCGCTGGTTATGTTCATGCGTGCGTCCGCCTCCTGTTTACGGCCCCCCCCCCCCCCCCGCTCCTCTCTCTCTCTGCTTCTTTTCTCCTTCTTTCTTTCTCTTTCACTTTCTCCCCCCCCCGCCCGCCATTGAGCGTCCTTGGAGCCGGGTTCTGTTGCATGGCGGGAACGGCTCCTTTTATACCTTATTTATTTATCTCTCCTCTGAATGCCGCCTCAGAGAAAGAAGCAAAGTCCACGGGTTGATCGAT
Organism: Micromesistius poutassou; assembly: GCF_964030765.1. Taxonomy (NCBI): domain Eukaryota; kingdom Metazoa; phylum Chordata; class Actinopteri; order Gadiformes; family Gadidae; genus Micromesistius; species Micromesistius poutassou. The sequence continues at coordinate 17,667,411 of NC_140276.1, read as the reverse complement.
GCGCGGCGAGCGGAGGCTTGAATAGAGCTCATTCTGGTGGGGTGGGGGGGGGGGGGGGGGGGGGCTCCTTGTCCGTCGGCCGCGCGCTGCGGCCGCTCTGTTGATCAGACCCCGGTTTGAACACAGAAGGGAAGGCCGAGCCCGCCGCCGCCGCGTCTCCTTGAGAGGCGGCTCCCCTGAGTGAATCTAAAAGCCACGGCAAAACAATAACACACACACACACACACACACACACATGCACACACCTGACACACACACACACACATGCACACACCTGACACACACGCACACAGCTCCTGTACGTCAGTGCTTCGGAATGGAGCAAAGAAATCAACACCAAAATGAAATAAATAAGAGAGCGCTTTCACCGACGCATCTGCCGTCTCGCTCCCAAAGGACACCAAACCTTTTATGTTCATTTCCACCAATGACACATGTGACCCCTGACCTCTGGCGGAGCGGCGTGGGTCCGCGCTGAGCCACGGCGTCTGTCAGTGTTACGTTTAATCACTCTGTCTGCGGTGTCGGACGAAATCGCTCGCCCATTTTCTTGTCTTGCTCTTTAGTGGCGGGGTAATGAAGATGCATGCGAAGTGCTTGGGGAAATATCACACACACAAACCCACGCAGACACACACAAACACGCACATACACACAGAGACACAAACACACACACACACACCAACACACCCATACACACAGACACAAACACAGACGCGCACACACACACACACACAGACACGCACACACGCCAACACTCACATACACACAGAGACACAAACACAGACACACAAACACACACACGCACACACAAACACACGCACACACATACACATAGAGACACAAACACAGACACACAAACACGCACATACACACACAGACACGCACACACAAACACGCACATACACACACACACACACAGCCATACACACACGAACACACACACACACCCCCGCCCACCAGCATGCTGTCCTGTTGCTCTGTGCGAGGACGGGAGGCGGCAGTGAAACTATACGGCGCAGAGCCGCCGCCACGGCTTTTAAATCTGTTACTACCTGCGCTAAAACGCCACAGGAGGTGTGCAGAATACGGGGAGAGAGAGAGAGAGAGAGAGAGAGGATGGAGTGGATGGGAGGGAGACGATGCAGGGGAGAGAGAGAGGGGGAGAGAGAGAGAGAGAGGGGGAGAGAGCAAGAGAGGATGGAGTGGATGGGAGGGAGATGATGCGGGGGGGGGGGGGGGGTGGGGGCAGAATTACTCCTCATTATGGTGCAGGGGGAAGCCAGTAAATCAAATGCCACCACTGGCTTTCTACAACTTTCCCAGTGCCATCCGTCAAGAGGAGCCGTGGCGTGCCCCTCACCACGCGCTTTGTGTTACGGTGCGTGACTGCCCCCCAGACCTGTAATAATAGAAACACATGTCCCGCCACACAACAGCCCCACAAGGTCGTATCCCACCTGAGCGCCTTTGTTCTGCAGGAATGTGGACACACACACACACACATAAAGTGTGGAAAGGTGTGTGCTGGTGGTGTGAGGTGGCGGTGTGGTGGTGGTGGTGGTGTGGGGGTGAGGTGGTGGAGGTGGTTTTGTGAGGTGGTCGTGGTGGTGTGAGGTGGTGGTGGTGGGGGGGTTAGGTGGTGGAGGTGGTTTTGTGAGGTGGTGGAGGTGGTTTTGTGAGGTGGTCGTGGTGGTGTGAGGTGGCGGTGTGGTGGTGGTGGTGGGGGGGTGAGGTGGTGGAGGTGGTTTTGTGAGGTGGTCGTGGTGGTGTGAGGTGGCGGTGTGGTGGTGGTGGTGGGGGGGTGAGGTGGTGGAGGTGGTTTTGTGAGGTGGTCGTGGTGGTGTGAGGTGGTGGTGGTGGGGGAGGTGTGAGGTGGTGGTGGTGGTGGTGGTGGTGGAGCAGGTGGTGTGGTGGTGGAGGAGGTGGTGATGGTGTGGTGGTGGTGGTGGAGGAGGTGGTGGTGCTGGTTGTGGTGGTGCTGGTGGTGGAGGAGGTGGTGGTGCTGGTAGTGGTGGTGCTGGTGGTGATGGTGTGGTGGTGGTGGAGGAGGAGGTGGTGGTGCTGGTTGTGGTGGTGCTGGTGGTGATGGTGTGGTGGAGGTTGTGGAGGAGGTGGTGGTGGAGGCGCTGGTGCTGGTTTGTCTATTCCACGGTCAGCAGAAGGTCGATTGACAGAATTGATACGTTGACACTGCCAGAAAAAAAGATGCCAGCAGAACGCTGCCAGTGGGTTGTGGGGGAGGGAGGGGGGAGGCAGGGGGAGGCAGGAGGGGGGGAGAGGAACAGACCGAATGGCCCGCGGCTAGTCCGCACACATCTCCGGCTAAGCAGGTGATGTCCAGCCACCATGGCGTCCCTGCAAATGGCCCGCTGCGGCACCTTGACATTGGCGCGGTGGCGCTGGTGAGAAACGATGTCTCACTTCATTAGGCCCTGCTGGCGGGGGGCTGCGCGTCCCATTACACCACGCCGCCGCCGCCGCCGCCGCGTCGCGCCATGTTACTGCAAGCACCAGCGCCATTTATCTTACAATCGGCCACACGAAACGGCTGATATTAACAATCTGTTCCTTGATGTGTTTCTCCCTCTCTCTCTCTCTCTCTCTCTCGCTCTCTCTCTCTCTCGCTCTCTCTCTATCTCTCGCTCCGTGTGTGCTGTTCTTATGAGTCACAATCAGTTTTCTCTCTTTTTCTCTCCCTTCCCCCCCCCCCCAAACCACTTTTCCTCCCAACCTCTTTGGACTCAGTTCACAAACTCCCGCCGTTTGGCTGTGGCCGAAATTGTGAAGAATTGTTTCAAAATAAAAGCCCATTTGTTATGTTGTGTCACGTTCCAGCGGGCAATTAATGGCTCCGAAACGCAGACACAGGTCGTTTGAGCCGTAAGCTCCATTTGTTATTTACAATTGTCAATTAATGGCGGAAGCCCGGACAGCGAGCGTGCCATCACACACACCGCCGCCCGCCAATTACTCTTCAGCCCACCCAGCTGACCCCCAGTGAGGGGGGGGCGGGGGGGGGGTGAGCACCATCCCTCTGAGACAGGCAGCGGTCAGCCTTCTGCCTTCTGCCACAATATTTATGTTTTGAATACCGCACGCAATGAGCCTTAAGTGAAAACATCCAAAGCTTTGATGTACCTCTTGGGTAACACTTTACAATAAGGGTGCATTAGTGCCCTAACTGTTAATTAACATTAGTTAATGCAGTAGGAAAGACACATGAGTGAATTAAAGGTTCACTAATGGTGCTGTGATGATGTTGATGATGTTAACTAAGGCATTCATTTACACACGTTATTTAATAGGGTAGGCCGTTAACCCTATCAAATCTAAATCAGGGTTAACCCTAACCCTCACTCACCTTAACCTGTACCCTAACGCGTATGCTAATGCTATATAATTATGCTAATTATTGCATTAACAAATGTAAATTTATTTACCCCTATTGTAAAATGTTTCCTTTTTATTACCCATCACTAAATGATGCAGATAGCAGGAGATCACTTTTTTTTTTTCTATATCCTCTCTCAATCAGAACATGGAAAACAAAACAATCTAAAGATCCATGGAGATTGAACCAAAGAGCCGCTGTGAGCGCGGGTATTGGCAGAGGAGCCCAGGGGGACGTCCTGGAGGTCTGGAGGCTATCTGCTCCATTCCACCGCCCTGTCCTCACTCAGGGTCGCTTCCCTCCGGGGGGACGAGACGGCCGGTGGCGCGGCGCGGGACGACTGACCTCATAGGATGTGGAATTGCAATTTGCCATGGCGGGGCGCTTCGACACATACAAATGACGCCGGGAACTCAAAATTCTATCCCTTAAGAGTCGCCCACGCCGCGGGGTACGGCTTTACAAAAACGACACAAAAAACTGGAAAATAATATAAAAGGGGAACATGACATAATGAACCTTGCAAACGCCTCTGATGTTAGCTTTGTTAGCCGGGGACTTCTCGGGCGAGGAAGCAAAAGGAGAGGAAGAAAGGAGGGCGAGTGTGTGGGCGAGATATTCCTCCGCTGTTCAGACCTGAAGCCGTTCAGCCTTTACTCAGAAGTTATGCAAAGTGGCGTCACTGAAACGACGGATGCTTTATGTTCCCGGGTCCCGCTGCCGTCCTGTTCACGTGACGGAGGCGCGGCGCAGCAGGTGGAGCAGAGACGGAGCCGAGACTCTGCCCGCCGACCGGCGGTGTGTGTTTCTGTGTAGACATTGGCTCCACCACACCGCGGCGACGACGATTGATACGGTGTTTACCAAAATAATTTGTTTATCTTAAAACAAAGCGTGGGAAGTGACTAATTATTCAGCCGTCGGTAGTGCTTGTATTAAGGTTTCCAAGTGTAACTTTTCTTTGGGTTTTGTTTTGGGTTGAAGAGGTGGAGGTATTTTGGTTTACTGGAGATTTTAAATACATGGCAGGTGAGCTTCTTGGTCCAGCAAACAGCCACTTAAAATGTCTGCACTGAGGTTTGACCTTCAAGGCTTACATGTTGAGATGACACGGACGTTGTGATGGAGGTGTGCTGTCCAGCTTCTGCAGGAAAGCTTTAGCAGTATAGTGCTGACCCTTTAGAGGCAGGTAAGAGAGTACAGTACTTACAAACATGTGAGCAGAAAGCTTTCAGTTCCCTTAATAGAGAAGCAAAGAACATGTCACTGCATTGGCTGCCGCTGGATGCCCTGCCCAGATTTGGCCAAGGTGCCTTTTGTGGGAAAAATGGCTGCCATTGCACTCAAGTGCTCATAATATATAACAATAACAACAACAACGTACAGTTCATAAGCTTACCCAGAAATGGCTTACCATGTACAAATATCTGAGCATATTTAGTAAACACAGGGAAGAGAGAGATATCATGGCAAGTAAGTGGACATCCACATCTTCCATTTTGCAACAAAATAGATGATTGCCATAATGTTGGAGCAGTCGGCAAAAATAAAACAAATCTAAAGCAAGTTTGTCCTTGAGTCTGAAAGGAGTAGATTTTCTCATTATTAAATAAGCCAGTACAGTCATACAAATATTCTAAAACCTCATAAACCCCATACAGATATTTTCAAGTTCAAAACAAACCTTGACTCATCATTACGTTCATATATCGTTTTGATTTTTCGAGTCTTTTTGTCTGTGTCTCCAACAAACACGTGATGAATGAAAACAGCTCCTGAGCAATTGAACTAACCTTTGGTTTGTCCCCTTGATGATTTGTGTGGGCAAGTCCACTTCCATGGAGTTAATGACCAAAGCCGCTAGTCACCGAGGTAACTGCATTCAATCTAGCCTGGTCTCACCTGACGCCACTCACTTGACAAGTAAACATTTATTTTACTTTTTGGAATTTGGTTTAGCAAGAACATTGTCAGAAAATGACACTGTAGCCTCTCATTAATAAGGCAAGGCAAGGCAACTTTATTCATATAGCACTTTTCATACACAAGGCAGACTCAAAGTGCTTAACTGAAAATGTGAAGCTTTCTGAAGAAGTAATATTTAATAATAGAAAATACAGATTCTGTGGATGATAGATGATTGGCAGGTTATTAAGATAACTCGATACAGAAATGTTTATTATCTGCTTTCACATCGTGCGCGCATTTGCTTGTAATGTTAACGAGCCACTGTGTATTTTGATTGCTTCCGACGAGCCGGCTGTCAAACACGGCTTCTAATCTGGTTGATGGCATACCACAGAATGCTATTGATTGGCACATAATTGCTGACAGCTGAACTCATTACAGCATTTTGCAGGTCGCCAAGGTCAAAGCATCTCACAGCACCTGGAAGGTCAGCAGAGGAGGGAAAACATGACTTTTCTTTCATAACTGCTACGCTTCTGGAAGAAATGTTAATATTCAGACAAATTAAAGTGCCTTTAATTTAGAAACGCTCTCCCTTTATGGGGTCAGGGAGGGAGTTAAAATGTGTTGCCGTTTTTAATCCATTTTTAATCATCTTTTTTTACAGAAGAGCTGTAGCACTTTTGCTCAAAGTTCTTGAACTCAGCTTTCTTTAAAGCAGTTTAACTTCTCATTAGTGTTGCGTTCCTCATGCCCAGCAGAAGCAATTGCAGGATTCTGATTTGTAAACGGGTCAAGGTGGGTGATAGCGAGGGGGCCAAAGTCGGGCCTCTTTCATCAGAATACGATGAAAGAAGATCACATGTTTCCTAAAAACCAACATTTGTCAATTAAAGTTTGTGACTAGCGTTGACTATTTGGAGGAAAGAAACAGCAGCAGACCAGCGGTGATGGCAGTGACTCCCGAGCCATACGAGAACGATCTGAGCAGTGTCTGATGCCTGGTGGCTGACAGGTCCACATGTGTGATGTGTCATTCAGTGCATTATCGGTGGTCATTACCGGTTCACCGTCGCTTTCTCATGAAAGGAACCCACAGCGAGGTGGAACCCACAGTGTTGGCAGTGGGCTGATGACAGATGCCTCAGGGAGACGTTCCTGAAATTATTATTTATCATTATCACAACTATTCTTATTACTACTGTTATTGTTCTGCTGTTTTATTATTCCAGGCGCAGAGGTTTCACAATATGTTTTTTAACCGTGGTTTTTAATTGCCTGATGGGAATCCAAACGTACCATGCAAAACACTCACAAAGTAGAATCAATGGCAATGTGCAAAGCGAACAGAAGGACAGCCAGTACCTACAGCATGAATGGAGCTATAGGTTCCTATAGGACATCCAAGCAACCTTGGGCCTCTAACTCAATAGCAACCTCTATTGAGAGCTACAACCTCAGTGAGGGTCAATGTTGGACCTTTCTCTGTTGGTTCTATTTTATAGTTTTTTTGGCCTATGTCCAGGCTATTTTTCTTCCTGTGAGGATGTTAATTAATTTCTGTTGTTGTGTTGTTGTGTCTTTGTTGATTATCAACAAAATCTCAGCAATTAAAATGTAAAACAATTCATCACCACACCTTTATTGAAATTGTACATCAAACCCCCCAAAAAAGCTATTTTATTGAATACATATTATTTTCAATATTCATGTCACGAATAATAATTCCAGGTTGTAGCGAACACAGCATCAGTCAAGGCTGAAACACGACCAAATCCTCTCTAATCCTGAGCCTGGGTGTGAATCCCAAGACCCCGTCTGCACTGGAACACTGTAGCCTGCTGTCGCACCAAAGCTAAATACTCCTTTGCATAATTTAACCCATTAACTCTGCTTAAACGTAAGGTGTGATTACACCTAATGTGTCACCTCTGGAAACAGGGAGGCGGGGAAAAAAAAGAAGTGGTTCCATTCTGAATGCTACATTGATAGCATTCTCCAAATGTAGGAAGCAGCCGAAAGATTCCCGAGCAACGCTACAACGTGAGGGTGAGGGGGGTGAGAGACATGAATAGAGTTTCCAGGTGATCAGGGTGTGATGTGTACCAGTGTCACGCATTGAGCATGACAGTCACTCATTTCGGTCTTTTGTCACGCACTCCCGCCACACATTGTAATTCTCACGCGGAGAAAAAAACCGAAGCTATATTTAATATGCCGCTGCACCCAACATTTCTCTGGCTGCGCCACTCTCACTATGGAGGAACCGAGCGCGGGGGAGATGTCACTCTTGCCTGTCTTCAAAACTTGAGAGCCCTGGTGTACAATGTGAGCTGGTGATCAGGGTACTGATGTATACAAGGTGAGCTGGTGATCAGGGTACTGATGTATACAACGTGAGCTGGTGATCAGGGTACTGATGTAGGAATGGAACCAGTGATAGATAGATGGATAGAGGATGATATAATACTGACGAGGATGATGATCCTACTATGACAATATACTACTACTTTTAAATATTCCTGCATAAGTTATGAACTGTATACTATATATCATATATCTATATATAAATGTGTATATAGATAGATAGAGATATATAAATGTTAATAATAATAATAATAAATATTAATACATTTTATTTAAAGGTGCCTTTTAAAGGCCCTCAAGGACACTGTACAAAACATATATATCAGTATATATACTGATATCTATTGTATATTTATAGATATATATATAGATTATATTTACTGATGTATACTATATATATATATATATATATATATATATATATATATATATATATATATATATATATATATAATTGGGCTGTGTGGGTTTCTGTGTCTCTCCATAGCTCATTTGTTCTTTTTCCCATTAAACCGCTGTCAGCCGTTCTCCAGCCAGGCTTAGTACCTCCTATTCTTCCCTTCTTGGTTGGAGATTTGAAACACAGCGGGGGGTCGCAAGTTCTGCCAGAATACCAATTGGTCTCACAGGGGGGGGCTGGGACGGAGGATCTCGATTATAGATTTTGCTTGAAATGTGTTGTGGTTTTATTTATTTATTTGCCCCCCTCCCCTCTCTTGCGTAACCTTCCCGTCCAGACACCTCCCAGGGCCCTGGGGGTGTGAGTGTGGGCGGGGGGCTGATTGCTGCACTGGCAATATGGTGGGAAGCAAACTTGTCATCAAGTTGGTGTTTACTGATAAATAGCGACCTGCACAGCGGACCCCCGGCGTCACGTCCAAAGTGTGCGCTTTTTTTTCTCCTCGGTTGTTTATATAAATGACAATTCTGACGTGAAGCTGAAGTATAGGGGTGGGATGGACGGACACTTTTTCCCCACGAATGATTACCCTGTATTCTTCTCTGTGATTGGTTGTAAAAAGGTAAGGCAAAGGCGTCCGAGAAAAGATAGGACGGTAGAAATAAATGGATGTGAGTGAGGGGAGGGGTGTGAGTGAGGGGAGGGTGTGAGTGAGGGGAGGGTGTGAGTGAGGGGAGGGGTGTGAGTGAGGGGAGGGGTGTGAGTGAGGGGAGGGGTGTGAGTGAGGGGAGGGTGTGAGTGAGGGGAGGGGTGTGAGTGAGGGGAGGGGTGTGAGTGAGGGGAGGGTGTGAGTGAGGGGAGGGGTGTGAGTGAGGGGAGGGTGTGAGTGAGTGAGGGGAGGGTGTGAGTGAGGGGAGGGGTGTGAGTGAGGGGAGGGGTGTGAGTGAGGGGAGGGTGTGAGTGAGGGGAGGGGTGTGAGTGAGGGGAGTGGTGTGAGTGAGTGAGGGGAGGGGTGTGAGTGAGGGGAGGGTGTGAGTGAGGGGCGGGGACTGGGGGAACAGTGGTTGCGGGGGGGGCGGCGATTGAAATAGCTTCATTCATCATACGGTGACCCGAGATATATCTATTTTTTTACAACCTCTGCGATTCCACATGACCGGCGAGGCTGTGGTTTGAGGCTCCGCGGTCCTCCGAGACAAACGCACCGAATGAAGTTTGATGCTGACACACTCTTGGATTCCACCACACATGTCCTACGGTCCACCACCACCACCACCACCGCTGCTTCTAACTTTTCCTATTCCCCATTCTTATGGTGATAGAGAGGAAATAGAAATAAACAGAGAAAGGGGCCGGTAGTCCTAGCAGTGGAATGCAGATAAGTAATAACGTGGCAGCACATTCAGTGTCACTTAATATCAGCGGCGCCTAAATGGAGGCCCAGGGCGAGGCTTCAGATTGTGGCGCAGCCAGTTAAATGTTTCTCTGATAAATTGCTTTTTTAAAAAGACTGCATTTTATATTCCATTCTGTTCCCTGGGGTATAACTCCATCAGAGACATTGTACTGATGTTTCTCTTTTTTTTCCCAACTTTGTAAACTTCTGTCAGGTAAGGTATTTTTTTTCAGGCACTCGTTTCAAGTTAAAAGCGCATCTCCAATATACAGGTATAGATTTATGCCTTGTTAATATTTGATAAGTCCTGTTCTTTGAAAGGAATTCACTGGGAGTTCACCTTCATAAAGAGAGAAGCACAGGAGCCCCGTGTATTGGACTGATAGAGATGAGAGAGATGTGATTGTGTGTTCTTCCGGGTCTCTTCTCTTCAACGCTACAGTCCTCCTGTCACTCATCTCCCTCCCTGACCGGACAGCTCCTACCCCCCCCCCCCACACACACACACACACACACACACACACACACACACACACACACACACACACACACACACACTCGCTTGTGACTTCATTCACTCACTCAAACCTTCACTTCATCATGCAAAACACTCACTCACACACTGACACATTAAATGAATCACTCTCTCACACTCACGGTTCACTCACACTCCAACGCTCACTTGCATATCTCTAATACTGACACACTCACTCATAAATTCATTCCCTCACTCACACACTCTATACACTTCATCACACAAACACTGCACTCACTAAGGCCTTATCAGTCCACACACACACACACACACACACACACACACACACACACACACACACTAATTTACTCAATCATTTAATTGTCTCTCTTACTTGCGACACTCTTCGTCTCACTGTCTCACTCATTCCCTCTCTACCTCTCTCGCTCACTATCTCTGTCTGTCTCTTACTCACTCTCTACCTGTCTTTCTCACTCTCTGTCTGTCTCTCTTCTCCCTCTCCGTCGCTCACTTACTCCCTCGGTCTCTGTCTCTCCTACCAAGTCCTTCACTGTGTCACTCACACACTCGCTCTCTCTCTCTCTCTCTCTCTCTTTCTCTGTACCTGTCTTCCTTGCTCTGCCAAACTCACTCACTCATTCTATCTCTTGCTGCCTCATCCACCCAATAGCCCACTGCAATGGACGACGGACAGTTCCACCTCGTACTGAAAACAGCAACAGTGCCCCCTGTTGGTCATTGTGCTCTCCGTCACCCCAGCCCCAACCAGGCAGTGTCCCTCTCTGAAAGATGATGTCACACAGTTTCAGGCCCCTCATCTCTCCCCATTGATTCATAGTTTCAAATTATTTTGGGCTGAGAAAAAATAACTTAACAATGGCGGTGCCTAGACTTTTACTTTGGGTCATCGTAAAGACAAACGGGTATGTACCTGTTCATAACCACGCTGGTTGCTCTTGTGTTATTTGTTCAAAAATAATCAGAGGAAATTATGGGAGGAGAAGTAAAAGAAACCAGACTGTTAGTGGTGGTGGTGGTGGTGGTGGTGGTGGTGGTAGTGGTGGTGGTGGTGGTGGTGGTGGTGGTGGTGGTGGTAGTGGTGGTGGTGGTGGTGGTGGTGGTAGGGTGGTGGTGGTAGGGTGGTGGCGGGGGTAAATGGGGGGGAGTGGCTAGATGACTGATAGCCTGTTGACAGCTTTCTGTTATTTTGACCGACGAGTTTGAGGAGCCCAGGTAGAGAGAGAGAGAGGGAGAGAGAGAGAGAGCGAGAGCGAGAGAGAGAGCGAATGATTAAGAGAGCATCTGCCCTCTTTGTGTCTTTGCTGGGAGACGCACGGCGACACCCAGGTGGTTCCTGAGGAAGGATCTTGTCAGCCGAAGAGGAGCGAGGGAGAGGGAGGAGACAGATAGAGAGCGAGATGGAGGAGACAGAGGAGAGGGCGAGGGAGGAGACAGATAGAGAGGAGAGAGAGAGAGGGAGGTCTAGGTAAGAGCCTGCCCCCCCCCCCCCCAGCCCCTCTGCTCGTATCACTCTCGTTGCTTGTAGACATTTGTAGGGTATGGGAGTAAACACACGCGGCCGAGTGGAGGCAGCAGCGACGTAAACGACGACGGCGTCTGCCGCCGAACCCAGAGCGCCACCGAGCAGCGGGTTCCCGACTCCTCACAGTCCGACTGTTTCATTAACACGTCATTTTAACAATCGCACTTCACCGGGGGGGGGTGAGTACTACATCAAAGATGGGGCGAGGTCATCGACCGTCACAAACGTATTGTGTTTTGTTGAGTCACGGGCCGAGCGCCCAGTACTGAGGCCCAGACGCTGGGCTGAGCACGCCCGTTGTTAATTATTGCTAACCATTCAGCAATTAATTGTTTCTCCCTTTAATTAGACCACAAAGTGACAACTTTCTCTTTACAAAGGGCTCAATAGGATTCTGAGGGGGGGGGGGGGGGGGTGTTGTGCTGACGCAGACACGCCGCCGCCGCCGCC
>NC_140276.1:17639560-17655257 GCF_964030765.1 Micromesistius poutassou | reverse complement strand
GACGTTAATATATTCATAAGAGTCATAGCAGACTCATGTCGTTCTGCTGGAGGCTCTTATTCCGGAGGCACTGGTTCCCAGTGACCCTATGGGGCCTGGCCAGTAGCACCTGGCAGCCGAGCAGAGACGGACTCATAAGGCCCTGCCGCTCCCGGTCCAGGGGCCGCTGCTCCTGATCACATGATCACCGGGGCCCTCGACAAGCTACTGCACGGAAACACGGTGGACAGGGGGCCCCGGCGACCCCATCGTAAAGCAACCCCTAAAATAACAATGTGTAGGAATAACGAGACAAGGAAATGAGCCCCTTTGACTCAGGGGGCCCACGGCCGGGCCTAGGAGCAGTTCTCACTGCGCTTCACCGCCACTACGTACCATGATGGGAGTCCTTTGATGTCTTACTTTATTTGATTTTATTAAAGTTCACACAAACACACACTCGCACGCACACACACACATGCACACACACACATGCACGCACACACACAGGCACACAGGCACACAGGCACACACACACACACACACACACAACACACACACACACACACACACACACACACACCCCCCTCCAGAGACACGGCGGTGTGTCTGAGGGGGGTACAGCGTCTGGTGGAACGGACGTCCGCACGTTTTACTGCCGGGGAGGAATTGAGAGCATGCAGGTCGCGGTGGCTCGTCCGTTTATGGGATTTATTGCAGTGAAAACGTGAAATGACACCACACGTTATGTGAAGATGTGGAGGGTTCTACAGACGTGAAGGATGTTTTTTCCTTCAGCCGTGTGATTTAAAGGTGATGTGTTCTAAGTGGAGGCCCTTTGCTGTGCCTTGTTATTCATACCTCTGTGTAGACCCGCCGCAAACGGCCTCCCCTGGTCCTGGTCCTGGTCCTGGTCCTGGTCCCCTGGTCCTGGTCCTGGTCCCCTGGTCCCGGTCTGTGTGTGGTGGCCCCCCCTGGTCCTGGTCCGTGTGTGGGGGCCTCCCCTGGTCCTGGTCCGTGTGGGGGCCCCCCCTGGTCCTGGTCCGTGTGTGGGGGCCTCCCCTGGTCCTGGTCCGTGTGGGGGCCCCCCCTGGTCCTGGTCCGTGTGTGGGGGCCCCCCCTGGTCCTGGTCCGTGTGTGGGGGCCCCCCCTGGTCCTGGTCCGTGTGTGGGGGGCCCCCCCTGGTCCTGGTCCGTGTGTGGGGGCCCCCCCTGGTCCTGGTCCGTGTGTGGGGGCCCCCCTGGTCCGGGTCCGTGTGTGGGGGCCTCCCCGGGTCCGTGTGTGGGGGGCCTCCCCTGGTCCTGGTCCGTGTGGGGGCCCCCCCTGGTCCTGGTCCGTGTGTGGGGGCCTCCCTGGTCCGGGTCCGTGTGTGGGGGCCTCCCCGGGTCCGTGTGTGGGGGCCTCCCCTGGTCCTGGTCCGTGTGGGGGCCCCCCCTGGTCCTGGTCCGTGTGTGGGGGCCTCCCCTGGTCCGGGTCCGTGTGGGGGCCCCCCCTGGTCCTGGTCCGTGTGTGGGCGCCCCCCTGGTCCGGGTGTGGGGGCCCCCCCTGGTCCGGGTGTGGGGGCCTCCCCTGGTCCTGGTCCGGGTGTGGGGGCCTCCCCTGGTCCGGGTGTGGGCCCCCTGGTCCGGGTGTGGGGCCCCCTGGTCCGGGCCCTGTTCCGTCCCAGAAGCTAAAGCTCCCAAAACAAAACAAAACCAAACACACGGCCTCGCCTCCTCAAACGCTGTTTGCTTTGAGCGCCGCGCGGTAATCTTGTTGTGGGCGTTCACCGCCAGACCTCACCTTTACCTGTTACACACACACACACACACACACACACACATACACCTTCTATCCCTCACACACACTCACACACATACCTTCTATCCCTCACACACACACACACACACACACACACACACACACAGACACAAACATACACACAAACACACCTTCTATCACACACACAAACACAACCACACCCATTGTCAGACACATACCTTGTCTCTCTTACACACGCACACACACACCTAGAATGCCATTAGCTCTGGGAACTATAGTCTGTGGGATTGATCACATTGCATTTAACGGTCAGTAACTATGAATTTATGCATTCCATTAACACAATCCTGAGCGCAGAGTCACACACACGCACATAAACACACACACACACACACACACACACACACAGAGACACACACACAAACACAAACACAAACACATACATTCTATCTCTCACACACACACACACACACACACACACACAAACACAACCACACCCACTCTCAGACACATACCTTGTCTCTCTTACACACGCACACACACACACCTAGAATACCATTAGCTCAGGGAACTATGTCTGATATATAACCTCTGCACTGCTACAAAACCAGCTGGATCTGGTACTACAATGCATATTGTTATAAGCTCACACATTAGCTTATGCTTATAACAATAAGTATTCAACATTAGTGTAAACTCTCTGGTCAGATGTAGGGCGCCCAAATCTTATCTATACAGTACGGTTCCTAGTGAAGTCAAGGTCAGTCGATAAGGCCTTTCTATAAAAACAATTAGGAAACACATTAACTTAACTATTGTATTTACTGTTTATGTATGTCTGTAAATGTAAATATTGAAAAGTACAAGAGGAAAGGAAGACGAGAATGCACAGACGTACACAAACACACACACTCACTCACACACACACACACACACGCACACATTCTCACATACATCGCGGCCCAATGTAAACCACTTGGAGCTGTAGCTACACTGGCGACTCTGCTCAGAGATACAGTGTGTGTGTCAGTGGGGCGCCTCAGGTAGGGGACAGGTTAGGGCAGGTTCTCCACAGACACATCCACATCGCGGTCTCGGAGCAGCGGCGGCGGGGCTGTGTGGGTGGAGCTGTGTGGGTGGAGCCTGGCTCTGCCCCACCTCACACCGCGTCGTTAGACTCAATTAGCCCAGGCTGGCTTCCACTGAAGTACAACTCAGTGCAAATTTGCTTATTGGAAAACACTTTGAGTTGCATCTGATTTACCGGTTGCGTGACTACCATATTTACCTGGGAAGAGGAATTAAGGCTGGGTTATTGGGTAATGGTTTGTGAAATTGAATTGTGTAAACACACCGCCCATTACTGTGAGTACATAGTTTGTGGGATTGATCGCGTTGCATTTAACGGTCAGTAACTATGAATTGATGCATTCCATTAACACAATCCTGAGCGCAGGGTCACACATACGCACATAAACACACACACACACAGATGAGCACACAATGTGTTTGTGTGCTCATCTGTGTGTGTGTGTGTGTGTGTGTGTGTTTATGTGCGTGTGTGTGACTTTGAACTCTACCATCTCTGTGTCGTAAGTGTATGCATGCATTGTGTGTGTGTGTGTGTGTGTGTGTGTACATGCGTGCATTTGCATACATGTGTCTGTGTGTGCATGTGCGTAAATGTGTGAATTATCTGTGTGTGTTTGTGTGTGTGTGTGTATGTTTGTGTGGTTGTGTATGTGTGTCACTGCACTCTACCATGTCTGTGTCATAGTGTACGCATGCATTGTGTGTGGGGTGTGTGTATGTGTGTGTGTGTGTGTGTGTGTGTGTGTGTGTGTGTGTGTGTGTGTGTGTGTGGTGTGTGTGTGTGTGTATGTAGGTGTGTGTGTGTATGCTCTCTAGCCTGAGAGTCACTGATCCCAGACATTCCTGGAGGATCTCTACTCAGGCGTTGGAGAAGGAAGTGAGCGGTTCAGAAGGACCTCCCCCTCCCTCTCTCCCCCTCTCTCTCTCCCCCCTCCCTGGTCCTCACCCCCTCTCCCCCTCCCTAGAGCCGCCCTGCTGTGATCACCCCTCCCAGGAGAAACATGTTCCAGACCCTCTCACTGGAGGAGGGGGTCTTTGGTCCAGACCCTCTCTCTGGAGGAGGGGGTCTTTGGTCCAGACCCTCTCACTGGGGGAGGGGGTCTTTGGTCCAGACCCGCTCACTGGAGGAGAGGGTCTTTGGTCCAGACCTGCTCACTGGAGGAGGGGGTCTTTGGTCCAGACCCTCTCACTGGAGGAGGGGGGCAGAGTTAGTCGTCCCACCGCTCCCAGGAGGAGATGTGCTCCCGTCCAGCGCTCTAGCTCCACCAGGGACGTGTCTCTGTTGTCATTCTATACAGCGTACAGAGTTATTAATAGAGTAATGTGTGGCTCATGTTTCCTCTTTGGTTCTATCGGTTTTGGTCATTTTCCACCTCTCTCACTCTTTCTGTCTCATTAATTTTTTCCCCTCTCTCTCTCTCTCTCTCTCTCTCTCTCTCTCTCTCTCTCTCTCTCTCTCTCTCTCTCTCTCTCTCTCTCTCTCTCTCTCTCTCTCTCTCTCTCTCTCTCTCTCTGGCAGCATGGACGTCACCGCCGCCGCCTGTATTTGTGTGCGTGTGTCGGCTCGCTCGGTCTCCATGGAAACGGTGGCGGAGGGGGAAGACCGTGATTAAAGTGGGTGAATCAGCCCGTGGAATTCCTGTGTGGGGAATCAACTGCCAGCCGGCCGCCCGCCATCCCAGAATAAACAGTCGGAGGCATCGCACAGAGGTGTTAGCCTCTGTGTGGGAGTGGGTTTGTGTATCAGTGTGTGTGTGTGTGTGTTTGTGTGTGTGTGTGTGTGTGTGCCATCAGTCCACAGTCCGTTTTTGGTTCCTCTTTTGTTAACTCTGCTTTAGTGCAGTAGGACAGTGGAGCAGACATGGCGTTCAACGCCCGACTGAACGCTTCTGAGGTCGGTCCCCAAAGGCTGCGGTATCTGTGGGTTCATCTTTGAGCCGAGATCCTTCGTATCACGTATGACGTGTCTCTGAATTCACTGCAGGTTGCTTCAGATGAGAGGCTCTGCTCAATGACTCAGTGACCATGAAGAGTTGTCTCTTTGCACTGGGTTAGGCCGTGAAGGACCGGTGGTGAGTCCACTGAGACAACAATACAAAGGAGAGCCCCCAAGTGCTCTCTGGTACAAACTGGAACCACTTCTTTCACATGAGAAAAACGGCTGAGCAGACTGAACACACACACACAGCTCGGTGGTCCAGCTGTGTGTGTGTGTGTGTGTGTGTGACTAAAAGCCCTTTAAGCTGAGTGAACCGCTAACAACAACACAGATTAACGACCAGGACCACAAACATGGCGAGTCCCCCGCAGGTTTTGATCAAACTGGGCCGTTGATCAGGTGCGCGTTACGCAACCCCGTGGTAACACACACGCCGTCCGTTTATTGAATGAGCCGCGACCCCGGAGGGCGTCTCGGTGCAGGCCCTCTCGCAGCTGTCCAAACAGCCGGCCACCCTGGGCCCCGGGGCCCCCAGGCCGTCGGGGGGGGGGGGGCGTCGTCCCACCGTGCACGGCTCCCAGGGGGGCTGTGAAGCTGGAGGCTACAGGCGGCCAGAAGGCAAGGCCCCCGGCGCTGTTAATCAGACCACGATGGACGGCTCCGCAGCGGAAGAAACGGCACCGCCGCAGCTCAGGGCCTCCCAGGACCCGGAGGACCGGGCCCTCAACGAGGCCTGGTGTTTGTCTAAGGAGGAGCTCCATTACACCGCTCCTCCTGGGTTGCGTGAAGACCCAGCGTCTGCCCGTTGGTCTTGACACCCGTTCTGATGAGCTGTTGACGTTAACATGACTCTGTGTGTGTGGGGGGGGGTAGGGGAGGGGGGGTAGACTGAAACCTGCCCATTGTTGAGCTGCTCTCTCAAACCGGGGCCGCGGGCCGGGAAAAGTGACAGCAGACAATCGAGCTCCCTCCTTGAAGACAGCTTCAGTCTCCCAGAGCCGTCCACCAGCCTGAAGAGCGACCTGCTCGTAAATAATATAAAATGCTTGTTGCGAGTCGCCCTGGTGCACCCTCGAGGGGGGGGCGGCGACGTCGTCTGGAATATCGCTCCTCCTGAGGAACAAAACATGAAGAACGCCGAGGTGCACGAGCGCCGCTTAAAGCTCTCGCTATTCATCCCCCCCAGCCGGCAGAGTGTCTGGTGTCTGCCGCCCCCCCAGCCGCCCTGTTGACTCTGACGGACCCCCCCGCCCTCCTGTTGGAGCCCGCGTCACGCACACACCACGGCGCCGCGGCAGGGCGCGCTGCCACGGCTTCAAGTGCTTCGAGTCACGCGTCCGCCTGCCGACACCGTCAGGTCGGACCGGAGGAATCCCGAACTTGGAAGTTTATCACAGAGCGCGCTGGGTGATATACGACGATTGATATGACTGTGAGGACAGAGAGAGGGCGGCGGTGTGAGCATGCGCCTCGGTTACCCTCGGTTACCTCATACACGTGAGAAAAGGAGAGGCCGGAGTCTGAGGCCTCCTCTTTCACTGATGTGATTCCCCCCGCCGGGTGTCCTGTTGATGTTAACGTACACAGCCACGGCTCGGGTTCCGTGGGACTCTGGTCCCCGTCCCCGAAGGCAGGATTAGATAACAGGGGAAGAGTGACTTCTATCATATCCAAGGACCCACAAACAGGAGGAGTAAGGAGATCTGTGGGTTTGAATAATAAATAAAAGACGTGCATTTGCTGCTTTTATACAATAATTATTTCAATGACAAATATAGAGATTTTATAGAATTAGGATTTTACATTTAATAAAATACGACACTTTAAATAATGTACATTCAGTTTCAACTATAGATTAGGTCAAATAAATAGAAAAACAAAAAGAGGACTTTCATTTAAGTCCAACAGGCTTAGTTTGGGCCATTAAGATGTGCTTGATCTCATAGTGCCAAGCAGGTTAAGCTCTGCTGTAGCTGGCTGTGCTGTTAGCTCTGTTCTGTGCCATGAACGCCCCAGTTCACAGGCTGTTTAGTGCTGCTAACACCCCAATACCACCAGCCTCTGACCAGTACAGCCTCTGACCTGTACAGCCTCTGACCACCAGCCTCTGACCAGTACAGCCTCTGACCAGTACAGCCTCTCACCACCACCAGCCTCTGACCACCACCAGCCTCTGACCAGTACAGCCTCTGACCAGTACAGCCTCTCACCACCACCAGCCTCTGACCAGTACAGCCTCTGACCAATACAGCCTCTGACCACCACCAGCCTCTGACCAGTACAGCCTCTCACCACCACCAGCCTCTGACCAGTACTAGCCTCTGACCAGTACAGCCTCTGACCAGTACCAGCCTCTGACCAGTACAGCCTCTGACCAGTACAGCCTCTGACCAGTACAGCCTCTCACCACCACCAGCCTCTGACCACCACCAGCCTCTGACCAGTACAGCCTCTGACCAGTACAGCCTCTCACCACCACCAGCCTCTGACCAGTACAGCCTCTGACCAATACAGCCTCTGACCACCACCAGCCTCTGACCAGTACAGCCTCTCACCACCACCAGCCTCTGACCAGTACAGCCTCTGACCAGTACTAGCCTCTGACCAGTACAGCCTCTGACCAGTACCAGCCTCTGACCAGTACAGCCTCTGACCAGTACAGCCTCTGACCAGTACTAGCCTCTGACACCGCCGATTTGGGAATGGAGTGAAAGTACTTATCTGGTGGATTAATCCACTGCAGTTCACGCGCCGTTACATCATTCTATGGGCGGTGTGATCTGCAGGTCTCTCATTGTTAATATAACGTCAATCAGTGAGAGGGTCAAACGTTCGCCGTCCAACCAGCGGCCCTCTCCAAAGGTGCTGGCATGTTAGCACCCAGCTTTGCTAAAGGATTTGTGAATTCCAATAAACGGGTGACGTTCCTCCATGGCATCCTTTAGGGACTCTGCAGTGCATTCCCCTGAGGTAAACGCTCCCACAACAAAGCCCTGCGTGTCCTTGGCCGGGCGGTCGTTCAACTCATTTAACGGCCCCTGTTTATTGTCTCCGCTCCGCCTTGCTTGTCTGGGAACGACGTATAATAGTCCCGCAAGAATCCGTACGCGAGCGAGCGTTCCGAGTCATCGGCGCTCCCGCAATGCAGCCCGACCTTGCTGCCGGTGCGGGCATCGATCGGGAGCGTCGGGGGACAATGAGGGCGATTCAGTCTGAGAAGTGTGAGCGGGTAAACAAGCGCTCCACTGTCTGCCGCACTGCGAGGCATTCAGGAGGTGGGCAGAGTACGGGAGGAATCCTTAACAAGGAAGACATTCTGACGGCTCCCCCCCACCACCACCTCCTCTCCAGAGTGAGGGGGGGGGGGGGGGGGGGGGTGTCGTCCACCCCGTTACCCGACGTCACTAAGAAAGCCGATTCTCATCTGGCCATTGCGGGGTCAGACGCCTGTTAAGCTCACATGACACGAGGAGACATCGCCGGGAGCGCAGAGCACATGACGTCAGAGCGGGTCTACCGGCGTCGGGGGTGGGGGGGGGTGACCCTGATCAGGCTCCCTGGGTTTATGGGAGCGAGAGCGAGAAGGCTGTAAAGTTGATGATAAAACGACGCTTTCGCGGCCTTCCTATAAGAGCATTCATGTGTTCTCGGGTATTGACTAATTAAAATAAACAATTAAGGCCCTTTGAATTTTAGTCAGAAAAGGGAAAGGCGTGATCTTTTTTGATCTTTTTTTAACTCGTGTAACTCCAAAAACAGCATCAAATAATTGATATTGGAGTAATTTTGGGTCTAGTGTGGAAGCCAAATTGTGTTCTCTGTTTACTAATTGTGTTTGTCTGTAAACAAGCATGGTTAATGAACAGCCACGGTCTACCAGGGCACCGTCTGAAATTACTTTGAAACAACAGCATTCTGTTCACATGCCCTAGAAATATTTGAGAAATTGGTTCGAAAGAAATGAGGGTGTGTGTGTGTGCGTGTGTATGTGTCTGTGTGCATTTCTGTGTGTGTGTGTGTGTGTGTGTGTGTGTGGATCTGTGTGTGTTAGTGTGTGACTAAGCCACACCCGAGATAAGCCACAATCTTACAAGCATAATACTGTAGTGGCTTTGGCACTAAAGTACCATGGGAAAGTGTCGCAGTTATTTTGCAAATGAACGTACATCCCAGTGGTAGGCAAATTGGAGCGCATGACACGGTATTACCCTGATCCGCCTCCATGTTCAGAACGTCCACGAGGACCCGCTCTGCGTCTGATCAGATGCACTTCTTTGTGTTTTATTGATTGTCTCTACTCCCACAACATTGTCTGAAAGCTCCTTATGGAAAAAGAGGAGCCTGAAGTGTGTGTGTGTGTGTGTGTGTGTGTGTGTGTGTGTGTGTGTGTGTGTGTGTGTGTGTGTGTGTGTGTGTGTGTGTGTGTGTGTACAGGCGGCTCCGTAGATCCCTCATGGAAGAATCCAGAAAGATGGCTCCTCGCTTGCATACAGAAATGACAGTCACGTTCTCTTCTCTCCGGGCAACCGTGCATGAGTATCTTCACATTTCCCCGTCGTCATGTGTTATATATCAGTGAGTGCTGGCAGTCCCAGTGGAAACCTGGGAGATGCATGAGCTTATAATTCAAAAAACGCACGTCAATGCAAACGTTGAGTCTGATGTAACAACAACAGCGGTATGAGTCAGTAGCAGGGGAAGGCCCTGGACTGAGGAGGCCTCAGGACCCTCAGATGGAGCAGTTATGAAACCACAGCACCTAATCCTTCTTTTGTGTTGGCGCTGTAGAGATGAAACGCAGGGCGCCCCCTAAAGTGACGCCTTTTAAATAACTAATAACTTTTAAACTAATGATGGCTTCTAGGAATTCTCTCTCTCTCTCTGTCTATCTGTCTCTCTCTCGCTCTCTCTCTCTCTCTCTCTCTCTCTGTCTCTCTCACACTCTCTCTCTATCTCTCTCCCCCCTCGCTCTCTCTCTCTCTCTCGCTCTCTCTCTCTCTCTGTCTCTCGCTCTCTCCCTCTCTCTCTGTCTCTCTCCCTCTCTCTCTGTCTCTCTCTCGCTCCCTCTCTGTCTCTCTCTCTCTCTCTCTCTCTGTCTCTCTCTCTCCCTCTCTCTCTGTCTCTCTCTCTCTCTCCCTCTCTCTGTCTCTCTCTCCCTCCCTCTCTCTCCCTCTCTCTCTCTCTCTCTCTCTCCCTCCCCCTCCCTCTCTCTCCCTCTCTCCCTCTCTCTCTCTCTCTCTCTCGCCCTCTCTCTCTCTACCTCTCTTTCTTTACCCACATAACCCAGAAGCATGCCACAGTTGATTCGGAGATTAGTCTGGGAGTCAACAGGAGTCCGGGGCCCGGGGGGGGACCGGGGGGGACCGGGGGGGGGTCAGGGGGCAGCGGACGGCAGAATGTCACATGCCATAACTCAGCGTGGTGGGATGGAGGTGTGAAGCCAGCGCTGTGCCCTACTTTCCAGCGTAGCGCGCCGTACCGGGTGGATTCCATAGGGCTCCAGCCTATAGCGGGACGGTTCGTCTTCTGGCACTGAGGCAAAGTCACGTCAAAGACAAAAGAAAGTAGAAAGTGTGTTCCGAGATACACGTTGTCCTTTCCCCATAAGGAGTACAGAAGTGTGTGAACAACTGGAGCGAGGGTGTCGTTTGATTGGCTGCAGTAGTACAGAGCAGTGCAGTGGGACAGCGGGCGCGATGGACTTTTGGGAATTTCATAAGTGTTTTCATAACCTTGACTTAACTGCTCTTTAAATATACTCCCCAAGCTTACTACTAACAAGCTGATTAGCATGAGGCACTTTCATGTTAGAGAGAGAGAGACAGAGAGAGAGAGAGAGAGAGAGAGAGAGAGAGAAGATAGAGAAAGAGAAGATAGAGAGAGAAGATAGAGAAAGAGAAGATAGAGAGAGAAGATAGAGAAAGAGAAGATAGAGAGAGAAGATAGAGAGCCAGAGACAGACAGAGACAGAGAGTGAGACAGAGAGAGAGATCTTTGGAAGACATGAGGCCGAACGTTAAAGCTAGTGTAGAAAACAGCTGTCTCACCTCTAATAGCCCTTTCACACACGCACTGTGAGCCGCACATTCTCCGGATTATACCCCGAGGGGCCGTATGTGTGAATGCAAATGTCAGAATCAGCCCCTCCAGAGTTTACCCAGAGGGTACCCAGGGTAGGCCCATAGAGAGAGAGAGAGAGAGAGAGAGAGAGAGAGAGAGAGAGAGAGAGAGAGAGATTACTCTGTGGGTGGTCAGCATGTTGACAGCTGAGAGGAAGCGGTTATGGAAGTGCACTGAAGTCCCTTCCTGTTTCCACTACGCCAGGACCCACAGGTAGCCAGAGAAAAGACACAGAGACACAGAGGGGCAGAGAGAAAGCATGTTTTGTTTTTCAGCGAGCCAGAGTGGCCTCCCCTGAAGAAACTTCTAGAAAGCTCCCAGTCAAAGCTGTAGCAGAGCGGAAGCAGCAACAGAAAACAAGGCAGGATTTCAGTGTGTTTCCTCCGTCTATTTTCATTAGCTTTATCAGTGTTGTGAAATACTGTGCATCCCAAGAGTGTGTCCAGTGGCGAGACCTTATCCAGGGTCATCCACTCAGTCCTAAAGGTTGCACTTATTTGCACATTAACACCGTCTAAAGGGCTGACATAAGGAGAACGTTCCAGTATTAAGGGGAAACTTGTGACCGAATAGCTGAGAAATCCTCCAAGCTTTGTTTAGAGCGATTTTACGTGACTTACAGCAATGTCACTAATTTGTAATTATATGTGTTTTTTACTTTTGGCTCGTCTATTTATACACGTTGTTTACCCTTTATCACAATTAAAGTCTCAACAGTCTTCACAGGCTCGCGTTCAAACAGATGCATATCACTAAACCCCAAAACAAGGGAAGTCTGATATCACTGTTTTTGTGTCGTCGACCAAAGTTGTGTCTATGTTTTGGTCACAAACAGATTCTAAGAGCAGAGCGTATTTATAGTCACCTTCCCTTCATAACATCCCCAACATGACTTGTTCAGCGTTAACACCGTTCTATCGACGCCGATGTCCCCAGACATGACGCCCTCGTACGGACATAGCCTCTCCATTCCATGCGGCGATTGTATTGTCTTCATCTCAACCTAAATGTCCCGTTCGTATCTCACCATCCATTGTTTCTCACAATATATTCAAGTCAAAGCGTTCCCTGGCTTTGTTTTGCGATGTGCAGTAAATACGTCGCAAACAAGACCGACTCGGCCTGAAAGAGCAACACAGACCAGCAGCACGTCTGTGACCCTGGAGCCCGCCACTCACCCTGGGTAATCCCGCCACTGACCCTGGGTAAGGTCACCACTGACCCTGGGTAAGCCCGCCACAGACCCTGGGTAAGCCCACCACCGACCCTGGGTAAGCCCACCACTGACCCTGGGTAAGCCCACCACCGACCCTGGGTAAGCCCGCCACTGACCCTGGGTAAGCCCACCACCGACCCTGGGTAAGCCCACCACCGACCCTGGGTAAGCCCACCACTGACCCTGGGTAAGCCCACCACCGACCCTGGGTAAGCCCGCCACTGACCCTGGGTAAGCCCACCACTGACCCTGGGTAAGGTCACCACCGACCCTGGGTAAGCCCACCACTGACCCTGGGTAAGCCCACCACCGACCCTGGGTAAGGTCACCACCGACCCTGGGTAAGCCCACCACCGACCCTGGGTAAGCCCACCACTGACCCTGGGTAAGCCCACCACCGACCCTGGGTAAGCCCGCCACTGACCCTGGGTAAGCCCACCACTGACCCTGGGTAAGGTCACCACCGACCCTGGGTAAGCCCACCACTGACCCTGGGTAAGCCCGCCACTGACCCTGGGTAAGGTCACCACCGACCCTGGGTAAGGCCACCACCGACCCTGGGTAAGCCCGCCACTGACCCTGGGTAAGCCCACCACTGACCCTGGGTAAGGTCACCACCGACCCTGGGTAAGCCCACCACTGACCCTGGGTAAGCCCACCACCGACCCTGGGTAAGCCCACCACTGACCCTGGGTAAGGTCACCACCGACCCTGGGTAAGGCCACCACTGACCACCTCCTCAGGGGATCCATTGCTTTCCCCCCAACAGGCGCTTGTTGCTGCACAGCCCAGACAGACTTCCTGCCCGATCCAGCGAGCTCAGTGACACAAACACACGTGTTACTATTTCTGTGCACAACCCTTCAAAGTCTGGCAGCTCGCACAGTGATGACTCAGCTCGCCGTGGGATATTGGCTCGGAATTCTGTCGAGAAATCAGTTTGATTCCAGTTTTCTTTTCTGGAATAAGGGGGCAGCTCACCACTCATCCGCTACAATGTTAGCGTTGATGGGGATTGTGGACTACAGTATGTTTGAATACATATCAATGCATTCTCTAATGGGTGGTCTCCCAATATGGACAGAATACTGTTGCTGGATATAGCTGTGACTGAGCCTTGATCTAAATACTCTTATATCATAATAAGTTACTTTGAAATGCAACAGCAGATAACTCCAATTCTCTAATTCTCTAATCAAAAATTTTCCATTACGTATTGATATTCAGGTAAACGGCATGACATTATATGAAGATATACATTTATATTTAGCTAGACAACAACACACCTGATGCAGTAATCCCCATTGGGGGATTAATGCTACGTTGAATGCACAGCAAAGCTCTTAAAGTAATAATTAGGAATATAACTCCAACATTGAATATTGCTAGCGGTAGACATGAAAAAGCAAGCAAGCAACACATACTCACACGCACATATGTACACACACACACACACACACACACACACACACACACACACACACACACACACAGACAGACAGGCACATACACACACAGACACAGACATATTTACACACACACGCACATGTACACACACACACACACACACACACATATGTACACACACACGCACATGTACACACATACACACACACACGCACATATGTACACACAGACAGGCACATATGTACACACACACGCACATGTACACACATACACACACACACGCACATATGTACACACAGACAGGCACATATGTACACACACACACGCACATATGTACACACAGACAGGCACACACACGCACATATGTACACACACACGGAAAGTCTTGGAAGGGGCGGGCTATGCGTGAGAAGCTTGTTGAGCCTGCAAAGTCCTAGACAGTCTATATTTAGTGGTTTGTCTGCCTTAGATGTTATGTAACACCAACCAACAACAACTGCACATGCACGCACACACAAACACACACACACAGACATATACAAACTTGGGGCCATTTCAACGCAGTATCTGATTAACCCTTGAAGCGTGTTATTTGAATAAACCTGCCCTCTAAAATGGAGTCTGAGTCTAAGCGTGGCTGGGGTGCGGACCGAGGTCTGGTGGAGCTGAGGTCTGGTGGAGCTGAGGTCTGGCGGGGCTGAGGTCTGGTGGAGCTGAGGTCTGACGGAGCTGAGGCCTGGCGGTGCGAGGCTGCTGCGTCGTGTGAAGACGTCCCCTGAGAGGCGGCTTCACAGAGAAAAACACAAGACGTTTCTGAAAGGAGAAGCCGCCTGTTTTTTGCTCCGTGAGCAAAAAGAAGCCTAGCTGAGTAGGACGGCTCCCGAGGCTTCAAGGGGGAATGCTCTGCTTTTAGATGTGTGTGTGTGTCTGTGTGTTTGTGTGTGTGATTGTGTGTGTGTGTTTGTGTGTGTGTGTGTGTGCGTGTGTGGGCATCTGAGCCCAAGTCAAACAAACCCAGGCCCCCCTTCCCTTGCCATCTGGTTCCAGGGGCATGGCGTAGGGAGAAGGCAGCGCACGGGGTTGGGAGTTGCGTGACAAGGCAGCCTGTAGCGGCAATGGGCTCTTTCATAAGAGCTCTATTTGTTTAAGCTACGAGGGCTTTTCTTCATGCTTGTCTTTAGTTCCAAACAGGCGGAGGAATCATAGCGGGGCTTCCTCTGCCTTTGTTCCCAGAGAGGGAGGCCTGTCATTTCAGCCCCGCTGCCGCCGCGCACAACAAACAACACCGACGGACCACCTGGCCGGCGTCAGACCAAAACAACAACAGCTCCTATCAGTCGATTCAGCACCGTGCGACACCATTCCAAAGGTGGAGGGTGGGGGGAGGAGGGTGGAGGGTGGAGGGTGGAGGGTGGAGGGTGGGGGAAGGAGGGTGGAGGGTGGAGGGTGGGGGGTGGGAGGGAGGGGGAAGGAGGGTGGAGGGTGGGGGGTGGAGGGTGGGGGGAGGAGGGAGGGGGGTGGAGGGTGGGGGGAGGAGGGAGGGGGGTGGGAGGGAGGGGGAAGGAGGGTGGAGGGAGGAGGGTGGGGGGTGGGGGGAGGAGGGAGGAGGGTGGAGGGTGGAGGGTGGGGGGAGGAGGGAGGAGGGTGGAGGGTGAAGGGTGGGGGGAGGAGGGAGGAGGGTGGAGGGTGGGGGGTGGGAGGGAGGGGGAAGGAGGGTGGAGGGAGGAGGGTGGGGGGGAGGAGAGGGCGATATTCCCTGCTGCTTTTATCTTCTATTTTTCTCGTCCACATGCAGCCCTTTTCACCGTGTCGCTGTGCGCTGTGCGTTGTGTTCTGGACTGGATGCCGTTTGGCTGTATGGCGGAGGACATATGCTTCAAATAATGGAAACAATGTGGTGGGGCTGCTTCCTATTGCATGAGCCTGTACTGCATCTCTCCCTTTGAGCAACGTGGACGTTTGTCTCTCCCCCTCGCCACCCCCCGCCCCAGACTTGTGACATAACGGTATGAGCGATGGTGCCATTGGTGTCCCCTTTCCTCTCCCAGAGCCACCTCTCTCCTCACCCCTAAGCCCTCACCCCTCACCCTCACCCCTCATTCCTCCCTGGGCTCCGTGTGGCGTGTCAACCGCCCCAGGCGACACTCACACGCTTTCTGAATCTGTAATGATTTTAATAATTG